>NW_027222876.1:0-2500 GCF_030179905.1 Drosophila bipectinata | reverse complement strand
ATGCTTGCATTTTAACATAGGATAAATGTCATTAATTTGATAAAGTGTTGATAGATTAATAAGAATACAGTGCGTTAATTTTTCGGAATTATATAATGGCATAATTATCATTGATTTTTGTGTTTATTATATGCACTTGTATGATTAACAATGCGAAAGATTCAGGATACCTTCGGGACCCGTCTTGAAACACGGACCAAGGAGTCTAACATATGTGCAAGTTATTGGGATATAAACCTAATAGCGTAATTAACTTGACTATTAATGGGATTAGTTTTTTAACTATTTTATAGTTAATTAACACAATCCCGGGGCGTTCTATATAGTTATGTATAATAATATTTATATTATTTATGCCTCTAACTGGAACGTACCTTGAGCAGATATGCTGTGACCCGAAAGATGGTGAACTATACTTGATCAGGTTGAAGTCAGGGGAAACCCTGATGGAAGACCGAAACAGTTCTGACGTGCAAATCGATTGTCAGAATTGAGTATAGGGGCGAAAGACCAATCGAACCATCTAGTAGCTGGTTCCTTCCGAAGTTTCCCTCAGGATAGCTGGTGCATTTTAATGTTATATAAAATAATCTTATCTGGTAAAGCGAATGATTAGAGGCCTTAGGGTCGAAACGATCTTAACCTATTCTCAAACTTTAAATGGGTAAGAACCTTAACTTTCTTGATATGAAGTTTAAGGTTATGATATAATGTGCCCAGTGGGCCACTTTTGGTAAGCAGAACTGGCGCTGTGGGATGAACCAAACGTAATGTTACGGTGCCCAAATTAACAACTCATGCAGAAACCATGAAAGGCGTTGGTTGCTTAAAACAGCAGGACGGTGATCATGGAAGTCGAAATCCGCTAAGGAGTGTGTAACAACTCACCTGCCGAAGCAACTAGCCCTTAAAATGGATGGCGCTTAAGTTGTATACCTATACATTACCGCTAAAGTAGATGATTTATATTACTTGTAATATAAATTTTGAAACTTTAGTGAGTAGGAAGGTACAATGGTATGCGTAGAAGTGTTTGGCGTAAGCCTGCATGGAGCTGCTATTGGTACAGATCTTGGTGGTAGTAGCAAATAATCGAATGAGACCTTGGAGGACTGAAGTGGAGAAGGGTTTCGTGTGAACAGTGGTTGATCACGAGTTAGTCGGTCCTAAGTTCAAGGCGAAAGCCGAAAATTTTCAATAAAAAATAAATATTACAATTATTGTGAAAATTATATACTTGAATAATTTTGAACGAAAGGGAATACGGTTCCAATTCCGTAACCTGTTGAGTATCCGTTTGTTATTAAATATGGGCCTCGTGCTCATCCTGGCAACAGGAACGACCATAAAGAAGCCGTCGAGAGATATCGGAAGAGTTTTCTTTTCTGTTTTTAGTCGTACTACCATGGAAGTCTTTCGCAGAGAGATATGGTAGATGGGCTAGAAGAGCATGACATATACTGTTGTGTCGATATTTTCTCCTCGGACCTTGAAAATTTATGGTGGGGATACGCAAACTTCTCAACAGGCCGTACCAATATCCGCAGCTGGTCTCCAAGGTGAAGAGTCTCTAGTCGATAGAATAATGTAGGTAAGGGAAGTCGGCAAATTAGATCCGTAACTTCGGGATAAGGATTGGCTCTGAAGATTGAGATAGTCGGGCTTGATTGGGAAACAATAATATGGTTTATGTGCTCGTTCTGGGTAAATAGAGTTATAATCATTTATGGTTGTAACTTGTTCCCCGGATAGTTTAGTTACGTATCCAATTGTGGAACTTTCTTGCTAAAATTTTTAAGAATACTAGTTGGTCCAACCAATTAGTTCTTATTAATTATAACGATTATCAATTAACAATCAATTCAGAACTGGCACGGACTTGGGGAATCCGACTGTCTAATTAAAACAAAGCATTGTGATGGCCCTAGCGGGTGTTGACACAATGTGATTTCTGCCCAGTGCTCTGAATGTCAAAGTGAAGAAATTCAAGTAAGCGCGGGTCAACGGCGGGAGTAACTATGACTCTCTTAAGGTAGCCAAATGCCTCGTCATCTAATTAGTGACGCGCATGAATGGATTAACGAGATTCCTTCTGTCCCTATCTACTATCTAGCGAAACCACAGCCAAGGGAACGGGCTTGGAATAATTAGCGGGGAAAGAAGACCCTTTTGAGCTTGACTCTAATCTGGCAGTGTAAGGAGACATAAGAGGGGTAGAATAAGTGGGAGATAGTAGACTTCGGTTGGGTATCGACAATGAAATACCACTACTCTTATTGTTTCCTGACTTACTTGATTAAATGCAACATGTATCATCTCCTAGCCATTATACGTATATATTTCTTATATCTTACGGTATCGGGTCTTGATGCAAGCTTATTGATCAAAGTATAACGAGTTTGTTATATAATCGCAAAAAAATTCTTTAATGAGAGATGCATTCATGTATTATCGATTGAAAATTGGTATAACTCCAATTACTCAGGTATGATCAATTCAA
>NW_027222875.1:0-33676 GCF_030179905.1 Drosophila bipectinata | reverse complement strand
ACGTCTATTGTGACGGCTTCTCGCAAGCTTACGCAGCCTGTGTTTATCTCCGAATACAATGTCCATCCGGTAGAGTGAGCACGGCCCTATTGTCAGTTTTTTATTGGATTAAAGGAAATCCGACCCGTTGGAAGACTTTCGTCTCCAACCGAATTGGCAAGATTTTGGAACTAAGTACTACAACTCAATGGCACCACGTACCTTCGGGAGAAAACCCAGCCGATGGCGCTTCAAGGGGTCTTACTCCTCACCAACTAGCCAGGCATGACATCTGGTGGTTCGATCCCGATTGGCTACGGGAGGATGAGAATCGGTGGCCATAGAACACGTACTCTCCTCCCCCTGACCAACATCACGAAGAAAGAAGACAACCAACCAACATCACAGCACATGTTTGTTCACTTGGCGACTTAATCATAATCTCTTACTCATCATATAACAAATTGTTATTTGTTATGGCTTACATCCAAAGGTATCTGCATAACTTAAGGATGTAGTCTCATGTGCCGGCCTACTTTTTAGAGGTTATTTCAAAAAAATTTTTTTGTAATAAAAAATAATGCGATCGTTTTCAATTTCAAATATGTTTTTATATAGCATCATAAACTATTTGAAAATATTTGTTTAATTTATTCTTGTGTAGTTTAATACACTTTATAGCATGCCAAAGTATGCATATAAAAACAAAAGGAAAGTCCCTGGCGCAGGTGATTTCGACTGCTAGAGTCATCCGAAACAAAAAATTAGAATAGATTATTGTTTTGCAAGCTTATGGCTCTGTCCCGTACTAGAATTAAATATTTTCATCAATAAACAACAAAATGGCAAACTCACAAAACGAAAAATTAAAAAAAATTAAACAAATTATCTTAATTAATGATAAAAAAAAAAAACTAATCATTAAAAAAATGATTCTAGTACGGGACAGAGGGTTTACTTTTAGAACAACATATCCAAATTTCAGCTAGATCGGTACCCTAGAATTTTGTGAATCACCTGCACCGCACACAAAAATGTCTTTTCGAGAAAAACGCGTTTAAAGTTTAGACGCTACCGAGAAACTCATACTTTTCGGTGTAGGCGCGCTCTCGATTTTGGGCTGTATCTCTGTCATTATTTGATATTTTTATTTGAAACTGAAACTTAACAGTACATTCATAATAAACAATACTATCAAAATATAAAAAAAAAAAAAAATTGATTTTTTCAACCTCACACATGAGACTACATCCTTTAGCCACCCATAAGAACTTCGTCATGTGGGCGCGATTCGAGTACCAGAATTACGAGCAGCTCTACATAAAATCATACGGATATTTCAGAAAGAAGCCTTTTCTCAAGAGATCAGCCGAGTCCTGGCACGAAAATCTCTATCCTTTGGCCGTTTTAAACGACTTTGGGATTCTGCGACTCAAAGGACGACTGAAGAACGCTCAACAACTGTCCCAAGAACAGAAAAATGCATCATTTTACTGACCTCGTAATGAAAAATGCGCACCTGAACACTCTTTATGGAGGCACCAGTAAAAAGAATTCTACCACAATGTGTCCAATGCTTCAAACATCGCCCAAAGCCTGCTTTACAGTTAATGGGGGATCTGCCACTACACCGTGTCAACCCACCTGGTCGAGCCTTTGAAGCCACTGGCGTCGACTACACGGGCGCCTTTTACTTAAAAGCATCCAGATTCCGTGGGCATCACACATACAAGGCATTTATCGCAGTGTTTATATGCTTAGCAACCAAGGCGATACATCTAGAAGCGGTCCCAGGACTATCTACTCAACACTTCCTTTGGGCCCTTCAGCGCTTTATTGGACGTAGAGGTTTGTGTAAGCATCTATACAGCGATGGAGGAACCAATTTCATCGGAGCAGTCAATTCTCTTCGCATCTGGCAAAAGGAGTTTGGAAATTCCATCGACACGGACATCGCACTCACTCCTATGACCTATGAATAACTATCCACGGTGCTCACCCAAATCGAATCATGTTTAAACTCACGTCCCTTATCAGCAGATCCCCACTTACTCCCGGGGATTTCCTTATAGGAGGACCTTTATTGGCACCTCCGGAACCTTCTCTTTCAAACAAATCCATCAACGCACGCTTCGTCGACGGTCAACGGCTCCTGAGACAATTTTGGCATCGATGGAGAGCCGATTGGCTTTCACATCTACAAGCACGACCGAAATGGCGCCAAGAACGAACGAATCTGCAAATTGACGATCTAGTTGTAATCAAGGATGAGCGGCTCCCCCCAAACGAATGGAAGATGGCTCGAATAATCGATTTGCATCCTGGAGAAGATGGACTAGTTCGCGTCGCCTCACTGAAAACCGTTTCTGGAACCTATAAGAGATCCCTGTCCATGTTATGCCCATTGCCAATATCCACCAATCCTACTCCGAAACCTGAAGAAGTCCAATAACACAATAGAATCTATATCATGCTGATCCCAGCATTTCGGGGACGGCATGTACGGGCGTTATTTATCTTTTCGATTTATCGCTCCATCTTCAGCGAGCTTAAAATCCACCCAGATTTCTCCCTATAATCTTTGCAAAGCTTTCCTTATCTGGTCTCTCCCCTAGTAAAGTTATTGTTTTAAGAAGAGTTGTAATGCAAGCAAGGCTATCGAAGTAGTGGAGAAGGTCAGAGAAAAACCACGCGGGATTAAAAGCTGACCCATTAAATATAATTGTAAATTAACCAAAATAAATTAAGCTAGTAAATAAAATGAAGTTCAATGCATAACTGTGTCTAGTCGTTTGGATTCAAACAACATCAGCATCCTCCTTCATTGTTACGAGTGCATCCAAGAGAGCTAACCCAAACTGTTCCCCTGGCAAGGTTCAGTCTGTTGAGGTAGTTAATAATTTCCTGGCCAACCTCAAGTCGTTCAAAGATGCCTGTTTGAGCCTTAGGGAGAATAACTATGTTGCCACTTTTTCTGCTCCGGGTGGTAAGCGCAAGGTACCTTTTGCCCCCAATTCTCAGTCGTCTCCAAAGGCCACGATGCTCTACAATGGTTCTAGCCCAGAGGTGTCTGCCACCCACCAGGAGTCTGTTCTTGCGGTTGTTCTTTCCTCGGCAAATGTGATGGCCAAAACACTGCAGCGCAATTTTGTGTTCACCGATGATAGTTTCCCTGCTCTCCCAGCCCCGGCAAAGACACCAGTGTTCAAGAGCAAATTTGCTCAGGCCTTGTATAGGGATGGTTTACAAAAGCACATGAAACTGCAATAGATGACATTCAGCCCTTGCCCATGACTCCGGTCACGACGCCGGCAACTCACAAGCCCAAAACTATGTCTCAGCAACGATATCTTCCATCCTTGACCCGTGCCAACCCTTTGACCCAATGTCACAGGTGCCAGGGATTTGGTCATAGGAAGACTGTGTTTTTTTTTTTAATCTACTAAAACCCTGTCCCCTGCGGTAATTCTGCTAGGCTTTGCTTCGCAGGGCCAGGATTGGCGTGCCTCTGCGCCCCACTACTGCCTCCGCACGGAGTCGCTCTAGCCATCTCAGCTCCTTCATCGTGTAGGTGGCAAAACTGCTCATGCCTGCCCAGAACTGGTCGTCCTCCAGTAACCTCCTTCCGATGAGGTCCGCCGTCTCTACTTCCCCTAGGAGTCTCCGCCTGGGGATTGAAAAGCGGGGGGCAGTCCAGGACCACATGCTTCCCCGTCTCGACTACCCCGCATTCAGGGTACTTTTGGTCGTCATCGTGTCCAAATTTGTAAAGGTAACTCCTGAAGCATCCGTGGCTGATAACCTGCGTGAGCCAGAAGTTCACTTCCACGCGACTTCTTTGGAGCCAATTCCTAAGGTCGGGTGGGTCCAGCGTCCCTTGGTCGATTCGTCCCATCGTTGTTGCCACTTCTGTATGCTCGTAGCTCTCGAGCTCTCTTTTAGCCGACGGCATGTCGCTGCCGGAGTTTGCCCGCTCATCGCTACTAGGGCCTTATATAGCTTATATAGCCTTATATATAGGGCCATATAACTGATTAATCGGAAATGGCATAACTTCGATGTTTTTAGAGTTAGAGAGTTCGCATGAGTACTATTTTAAGCAAAATACAACGACCTACCAAAATTCATAAGGATCGGCCGACTATATCCTATAGCTGCCATATAAATAATTGATCGGAAATGGCAAAACTTTTGTGTTTTTAGAGATAGAAAGTTGGGATTTTCAATGGGTTCTATTTTTGGCAAAATACTTATCAAGTTTCGTAGGGATCGGCCGACTATGTCCTATAGCTGCCATATAACTGATTGATCGGAAATGGCATAACTTTGGTGTTTTTTGAGCTAGAAAGTTGGGATTTTCTATGGGTTCTATTTTTGGCAAAATAATACGACTTATCAAGTTTCGTAAGGATCAGCCGACTATATCCTACAGCTGCCATTTAACTGATTACTTTGACAACCTATAATTTTTATACCCTTGCAGAGGGTATTATAATTTTGTCCAAAAGTGTGCAACGCAGTGAAGGAGACATCTCCGACCCTATAAAGTATATATATTCTTGATCAGGATCACCTCCTGAGTTGATATGAGCATGTCCGTCTGTCCGTCTGTCTGTCTGTCTGTCCGTTTCTACGCGAACTAGTCTCTCAGTTTTGAAGCTATCGTCTTGAAACTTTGCACACACCCTTCTTTCCTTTGCACGCAGTATATAAGTCGGAACGGCCCGGATCGGCCGACTATATCCTATAGCTGCCATATAAGTGATTGATCGGAAATGGTATAACTTTGGTGTTTTTAGAGTTACAGAGTTCAAATTTGACACGAGAGCTATTTTTGGCAACACATTACGACATGCGAAATTTCATAAGGATCGGCCGACTATATCTTATAGCTGCCATATAACTGAACGATCGGATATGACCTAACTGTCGTGTTTTTGAAGATGGAAAGCTAAAACTTGGTACAGATTACCAGTTGATTTGCCAGTTGATCCAACGTACCAAATTTCATTAGGATCGGCCGACTATATCCTATAGCTGCCATATAACTGAACGATCGGAAATGGTACTTGGTAGAAATATTAACTTTCTTATTTTGGAAGATAGAAGCTTGGGACTTTTTTTTAGATTTATTATTTTAGTTAATTGGTTTTTTATGCTGTATTCATAAGGATCGGGCAACTATATCCGATGTTTGCGATATATATCCGGTTTTAACTGCAAGGGTATGTAAACTTCGGGGCTCCGCCCGAAGTTAGCTTTCCTTTCTTGTTTTTTAACCTATTTTCCCAGTTTTTTTCCAGAATAAGTTCCTTTTATAATTCTTTTTTCTCAACTAATGATTTTTTTTAATCTAATCATCAAATGGTAATTTATTTTCGTTATATTTTTACGAATCATTAAAAATCAATATACTGGGAAAGGAAGAGAGAATATTCAAGTCGTCATTACTTAAAACGCCGATTTCTTTTAAGTTGTTGTTGTTCTGCATGTGAATTATGCTTGCACACCCTACCGATGAATGATTTTTTGGGGAGTGAGTAGACACAAATATTTACTTTGACTTTTTTCAGTCCATCCATCATTATAATGATACCGAAGCCTGGAAAAGACCACACAATTCCGTCATCATACAGACCAATAAGCCTTCTATCTTGTTTGTCTAAATTGTTTGAAAAATGCTTGTTAACTCGCATAATACCACATCTGGAAGCTTGCAATATTATCCCGGCACACCAATTTGGCTTTCGAAGAAACCATGGAACCATCGAACAAGAAAACAGATTAACATCCGAAATACGCTCAGCCTTCGAACAGCGAGAATACTGCAGCGCTATTTTCCTCGACGTATCTCAAGCTTTCGACCGAGTTTGGCTCATCGGACTCATGCACAAAATTAAAACGTATTTGCCAACATACACCCACAAGCTACTGGAATCATACCTCTACAATAGGGTATTCTCAGTGAGATGCAACGCAGCTACTTCGGGCGACTACACCATCGAAGCTGGAGCTTCACAAGGAAGCGCACTCGGCCCGTGTCTATATGTTTTGTATACTGCGGATATTCCTACGAGCGCACAACTAACAACCTCAACGTTCGCCGACGATGCCGCTATTCTTAGTCGCTCCAGATGCCCAATGCAGGCAACAACCCAACTGGCTAATCATCTCACAATAGTGGAAAGGTGGCTGTCCGACTGGCGCATTAAAATAAACGAACAAAAGTGTAAACATATAACGTTTACTCTTAATAGACAAACATGCCCTCCGCTTTTATTAAACGGTATGCAGATCCCTCAAGCTAACGACGTAACGTACCTTGGCGTTCACCTTGATAGACGACTTACCTGGCGCAAGCACATCGAATGCAAAAAGATGCACCTAAAACTGAAAGACAGCAGCCTCCACTGGATCATAAACTCACGATCGCCACTGTGCCTGGACTACAAGTTACTACTGTACAATTCAGTCCTAAAGCCAATCTGGACGTATGGCTCCCAGCTGTGGGGGAACGCGAGCAGCAGCAACATAGACATCATACAGCGCGCACAATCAAAAATCTTGAGAACTATCACAGGGGCACCTTGGTATGTTCGCAACGAAAACATCCACCGGGATCTGAATATAAGATTTGATACATCTCTTGTTAGTCTCGCAAAGAGAAGATTCAAGAAATAAAAGCAACGTTAAAAAAAAAAAAAAAAAAAAACGATTGGATTTATTGCCAGATAAAAAAGGAGCAGGAGCCAAGGAGCAACATATAGCGAAGACTTTAAATAAAGTTAACCTTATTCCAATTGTGCTACTACCACGTGCTACTACTACATTTAACACAAATCGTTGGATTCTTGCTGACAATGAGCGAAGGAATGCTGTGGCTCTAACATAAAAAACGAGCTATAGCTGCTAAAATTTTGTCTTTAATTTATTAACTTATTTATTTATTTGAATTGTATATATTTCATTTAATTAGTCAAAGTTGTGTTATTAAATTATTATTGCTTAGTTGTTTAATTATAAGTTAAGTTATTTTATATTCCTCTCGTGGATTGAGACCTTGTCGTGGTGAGGGGGCTGAGTATGTGAGGATTCATAATAAATATCACGGAAAACAGCTTCAATCCTTTGTTTTAACTAGTTTATAAAAAAACAAAAGCAACCCCATAGAAAATGCCAAGTCCCTAATTTTAAAAATACCAAAGTTATGGAATTTCTGATCGTTCAGTTGTATGGCAGCTATAGAATATACCATAGTTGGCCGATCCTTATGAAATTTGGTACCTCGTATTATTTTGCCAAAAATAGAATCCATAGAAAATCCCAACTCCCTTACTTTAATATTCGTCGGGATTCGCCGCGAATCGTCGTCGCATGCAGACGTGTATTTATTGTGCTCCGGGGAAAAAAAAGTATTCAATAATATCAAAAAAGTGCAGTGACTGGTTTCGTAAATCAACAACAACGCGAAAAGACGCTTTCAGTGATGAAATCGCTAATGTTTATATCAGAGGTCGGCACTGCCCTATCTCGGGGGCATAGGAAATTTCTCTGCCCGAGCTCTGCCACACACACACAGTATACATGTGTGAAACGTCATGCTCACAGCCTACTTTCTGCTATACGTTACTAACACTAATGCGGTAAAATCATATCAATGTATTGTGGTGCCGACCACTGGTTTATATTGATTAATTAATTAATTAATATAAAACATAACATTTAAAACTCGAACAATATCAACCTCGATTGCAATGAGTCTAAACGACGTTAGCTCACAACGTCAACGTGAGCAAGACGAGAAACGGCTATCAGTACAAAGAAACAACGCTTACTTCACTTTCAAAGCAACCGAAAGTAATGCAAGCTCATCCTAAACACGGCCAATTACCCCAAACTTGGCCGAATTATTAAACGTAGAGAGCGTGAGAGCGCCTTCTTGCTCCCCCTCGCTACCATCGATGTCTCTGCAGCCAAAGAGCGCAGTAACTAGCACCGTAACCTCTTTGACAACGTCAACCGTAACAACAATAACAACCGCAACTGTAACGACAGCGCGTTTAATGACGTCATCAGCTAGCAGCGCAAACATTGATACTTTTGCCGCTCTGCTGCCCGAAAAAGAACAAAAACAAAGAAAATATTAAGCCGGGAGTGCAGACTGGTGTGGATCGCTACATCCAAATCAAAAGGAAGCTGAGCCCCCTAAGCTCTCAACGCAAAATAACCCGTGGCAATGCTAACATAGCTGCAATAGAAACGCCCACGAACTCAAACCGTTTTAAAATCTTGGCAGACTATGAGGATGACGCCGAATCTACAGAAGTCAAAAAAAGGAAGCCTAAGCCGCAGCCAATTTGCATACGAGAAAAAAGTTCCACCGTTCTTATCAAAAAAATTATAGAGTTCATTGGCAAGGACAACTTCCACATAATACCACTCGTAAAGGGCAACATCCAGGAAACATAAATTCAAACGAAGTCTGAAGATAATTACAGAGTATTATCAAAATACCTCACCGACAAAAAAAAGAACTTTTACACGTATGAGCTAAAAAGCAGAAAGGGCTTGCAAGTCGTACTTAAGGGCATAGAGCCCGAAGTATCGCCTGCAGAGATAACAAAGGCGCTACAAGAGAAGGGGTTATAGAAAGCCGCAGTTACTCTTTAAGGTTAAGCTCGAACTACAAATTAAGCCCCTAAAGAAATACGAAGAAATACGAAATACAAATTAAGCCCCTAAAGAAATACGAAGTGAACCCTATATAAAATCTTCAGTTCCTGCTGCATCGCAGAATTACAGTTGAGGAGCCGCACAAACGCAATGTCCCGGTACAATGTGCGAACTGCCAAGAATATGCCCATACAAGGTCTTACTGTAAACTGCGCCCAGTTTGCGTAGTTTGTGGTGAGCTTCATGACTCCGCACACTGCCCAGCGAGCAAAGATGACCAAAACTCGAAAAAGTGCGGCAACTGCGGTGGAAATCACACTGCTAACTATAGAGGTTGCCCAGTTTATAAGGAGCTGAAAAGTCGCATCCACCAGATCTACTGCCCGCACCCAAAATAATCAGTTCATAGCCTCCAGGTCAAACCCTGAAGTCTTCTTCTCGACTGCAGCCAGATCCTCACTAGGACTTATAAACTCTGACAAAAATGTCACATACGCAAGCGCTTTAAAATCAGGACTGGCTACCCCAGCCTCAAAAAGCTCACTGCCGCAATCGGCACACCAAGAACCGAACACGGCTCAGCAGTATCAACTTCCGGAGCAGCCAACAAAGTCTTACGGAGTTCATGTCGTTTATGCGTACAACTATGCAAGATCTAATGCGAAACCAAAATCTATTAATACAAATGCTGGTTTCACAACAATCGAAATAATGACTTCCCTACGAATATCTACATGGAACGCTAACGGCGTTTCGCAGCATAAACTCGAGTTAGCGCAATTCCTACTAGACAATCAAATCGACGTAATGCTGCTTCAGAAACAAATCTTACGAACAGATACAATTTCCAACTACGAGGATATTCATTCTATGGAACAAATCATCCAGATGGTAAAGCACACGGCGGGACTGGAATTTTAATCAGAAGCCGTATTAAGCACCATTATCATACGAAATTTGCAAAAAACTACAGGCCACATCAATAAATATACACCTAAATACTGGGAAGCAATTAACTCTAGCTGCAGTCTACTCCCCCTCACGCTTCACCATAGCCGAAGATGAGTTTATGGAGTTTTTCAACTCACTCGGAGACCACTTCATAGCAGCAGGAGACTACAATGCCAAGCACACACACTGGGGATCTCGTCTCGTGACCCCAAAAGGAAAGCAGCTCTATAATGTAATTATTAAAGCTAAGAACAAGCTAGACTATGTTTCTTCTGGCACACCAACATACTGGCCGGCAGACCCAAAGAAACTTCCCGATTTAATAGACTTTGTAATTAGCAAAAGCATCCGATAAGCGCCGAATGCCTTTCGGATCTTTTATCTGATCACTCGCGTGTCCTTCTTACTCTACTCCGACACCCAGGAACATGGGATCACTCATCAAAACTAACCTCACATAAAATCAATTTGGTTAAGTACAGGAAGTATATCAGCTCACACATTGAGCTGAGTCCTCACCTCAGCGACGAAGCCAACGTAGACAGTTTTGTTAATTCACTGGAGTCTGTACTCGTCTCTGCAGCTGGAGTTTCGAAAAAGCGACGCTTACATCGAGAATGGCAATGTCACAGATCGCCATCTGCTAAGCAATGCTTAAAACATGCCTCACGTCAACTTGATCAAGCTCTATAGCAAGAAGAAACATATGTCCATCGCCGCTACATAGAGCAATTGTCAACTAACAGTACGAAACACTCACTATGGAGAGCTCACCCAACTCTGAACTCACCGAAAGAAACCGTGATGCCTATTAGAAATTCCACAGGAGGGTGGCCAGCACGTTTGCCAAACACCTTAAAAATGTCTTCCAACCAAATCCTGCCACCAATGCGTTTACTTTGCCGACTCTATTAGATGAGCCCCAGCCTCAAAATCGTTAACATCATCAAACGACAACTGAATCCGAAAAAATCCCCGGGCTACGACCTCATAACTCCCAAAATGATCATTGAGCTCCCACACTGCGCCGTTTGCACTCTCACCCAGCTATTCATTCAAGCAACCCGGTTGCCCGATTCAAGCAACTGCGCAGCTAGCTCTTCATATGGTCGATGTCGAAAAATGGCTGTCAGATTGGCGAATTAAAGTGAACGAACTAAAATGCAAGCATGTTACGTTCACTCTGAACAGGCAAAACTGCCCGCCGATAACATTAAGCAACACTCTACACCCACAAGCAAACGAAGTAACATACCTAGGAGTACATCTCGACAGAAGACTCACATGGCGCCGGCACATTGAAGCCAAAAGAACACACCTAAAGCTAAAAGCCAGCGGCCTTCATTGGCTTATCAACGCTCGGTCACCTCTTAGTCTTGAATATAAAGTCCTGCTGTACAACTCGGTACTAAAACCTATATGGATGTATGGCTCCCAGTTATGGGGGAACGCCAGCAATAGCAACATTGACATAGTTCAAAGAGTTCAGTCGAAGATCTTGAGAACAATCACCGGGGCACCGTGGTACGTTCGCAACGAAAACATACACCGCGACTTAAACATTCTACCAGTCAAAGAAGCGATCGCAGAACAGAAGGTAAAGTACTTAACCAAGCTATCGGTGCACCCTAACCACCTGGCGAGAGGTCTAACAAGGTTGAGCAACCAATCACGCCTTCGTCGCAATGATTTACCCACCCAGCGAACGACATGAGGGACGCGCAATTAGAATGCAGTCTTAGTAACTGTTAGTTAAATTTTAATGTTAAGATTCGTCAACTTATTGTTCAAAATTAAGAGTAGATTCAATAAATAAAAGCAAAGCTATAAAAAAAAAATTTAATAAAAACAAAGTTACAGCATTTCCGATTCTGCGTTCTGCGTTTCTCCGAAAAAGATAGATAATTTTTGTCTGCTTCTGCTTCCCTTTCTGGTTGGTTTATCTCACTTATATTTGCGACCAAAGATAAGGAAATTCCGAATTTCGTCCTGCAATTCATTCCGCAAATAAAGTCCTGATTTAAAAACGGTACTTTTAGAAACTTAGTTTTGTCATTTTAACTTATTACTCCAGCGATATTCAATTGCCCATCGGCGGATTTTACCATCCTCTTTCTGGACTTAAAATTATTTTTCTCCGGCAGTATGCTTTTTGTTAAAGTAAAGTATGCTATTTCACTTATGTTGGCTCCGCTATCCAAAAGAGCTTAATATGATTGCCTTAATATTTCTGTTTGTGAAAAGGGACGAATGTTGTTATGCTTGTGTAAGAGTGATGAAACAATGGCATTGGCTCCCGAAAGTTTCTAAAATAATTTTGAATGCGCTCAGCGCTACGACTCTTAACACTTTCGCTTAATGGCTTTTGGCGTATATCCCGATATCGGGTTTTCGAACCGGGATGACATTTCGGACAATTGTGCTTATAAGTGTTAATAGACCCACACTCTTAACAAAATATGCGACTTGTTTTTAGACAATCTTGATAACGATATCTTAAATCGTCACAGTTCCAACATTTGATTTTCTTCATCGAACGAATGATACAAACTTCATTTGATTACTGGACGACTTAAAAAACTTCCTCCGTCTAGTTATTGAGTTGAATTGAATTAAATCTAGACGTCGTATAGATTCTTTGATATCGCTGTCTGATCGTGGATCTCAATGTCTTTCCTTTACAATCCGGTCACAATCAAACTTCAATGCCGGACCCGTAAAAAAAAAGTTTGCAAATTGCAACAAAAAAGGATAATTTCCATTTAGACACTGGTCTTATAAAAAAATATATAAAATCAAGGATATATAAAATCCTGGATAAGGAAACCGCTACATTTAAGGTTCCAGTTTGAAATTACACTGGATACTCTATCTGGTTTATCTATTGATTAATTGTTTAATTGATTTCTTGACGGAACGTTTTCTCGGAAAGAATCGCGAGGGTGGTTACTCCTAGGCATAAAACTGGGTACTTCAATATCCCATTTGATTGGAATTTCACGTCGTCACATCCTCTATGACTTAGACCGCGAATTTCCATTTGCTATGGTGGCACTAATTTGATTCGGGATTTACTCTGCCAAGCTCGATATTTGATTTTCGAAGGCCCCTGCTATTATTTGGTGTTCCCGCTCTTCTAAGACGCTGTTGCCAGCTGAAGAACTTCGCGTATGGTTTGCCTTTTCGGGATTCTGCAAGGTATTCCGATTTACCCTGGGAATAATGGTGGCAACTCGATAATTACGAAAGTAATAATTTATGGTTATTGTTGATTGGTAAAAGTAAATTATTAATATAGGTTATTAAATTAATAATTATTAATTTTAATTGGGACTCCTTAAATGTCTTTGTTGTGACAAATGCCTTTCATTAGCGGAATGTCATAGTTGAGCACAGTTCTGCTCGGGGGTTTTGAATCCAAACGTCTAGCCAGAGTTATGCATTGAACTTCATTTATTTATTTTCTTGCTAATTAATTAATGTTGTTTATGTTGGTTAGGTTACAATTATTTTTGAATGGGTCAGCTTTAATCCCTTGTGGTTTATCCCTGGCCTTCTTCGATGGCCTTGCTTGCTGTACGACTCTTCTTAAACAACTATTTTACTAGGGGAGACAAAAACAACTAAAGCTTCACAGGGATAAATCTGGGTGGATTCTAAGATCGCTGAAGATGGAGCGATAAATCGAAAATATAAATAACGCCCGTACAGTCTTATTTGGAGATGGCACGGTTCCTAATGCCAAAGCAAGTATCTCAATCCGAAAATGACCAATGAATCTAATAAAATTTGAATTATGTTCTTCTTATGATATACCCTTGCAATTAAAACCGGATATATATCTCAAACATCGGATATTGTTGGCTGATCCTTATAAGAATATGATAATATAACCCAATTTTTTATAATATAAAATATAAAAAAAGTCCCAAACTTCTATCTTCAAAAATACCAAAGTTGGTATTTCTACCAAAAACCATTTCCAATCGTTCAGTTACATGGCAGCTATAAGATATAGTCAGCCAATCGTCGGATTAGGTCGGATTAACTGACCAAAAATATATGGAGACTAGTTCGCGTAGAAACAGACAGACAGACGGACATGCTCATATTAACTCAGGAGGTGATCCTGATCAAGAATATATATACTTTATAAAGTCGGAGATATTTTAATGGGACTGTTAATGGCTTATGGGCTAATGGAGAACTCTGTACTAAGTCCACAGATGTTCCTTTAGCCTTCAGATATTGTTGGCCGATCCTTATGAGGATAAGTGCAGTTTGTCCTTTGCTGTTATTATGTAGTTGTACTAGAGCTGTGGCCGGCAAAATGGAGTTCTGAGTAATCAATGATGAGCTGGTATAGGTCGTGGGGAAGTGAAGCAGGGTATGGTGCCGATGTCCGCATTGTAAACAATTCTTGTTGCTGCCACACTGCGACAAGGGATGATGAACGCTGAGGCAATTTAGACATGCCTTTGTATGGTCAACAATTCGTTGTCCAATCCTTGGATTGGACAAAAAATCCTGATTGGACAAAAAATCATGACATCGCCGCAAAATATGTTGCCCCTTACAGTTTATGCAAGTGATGCGACATGGATTGTGGAGTCGTGTGTGGATTGTTCCCTTATGTTCCAGTCGTGGTGTGGAACGTGCTGCCCTTGTAGGAGCCGGAACCCTTTTGCTTGGGATTTTGACGTGGATAATTTGTCGATTTGTTGATCGTAGAGTTTTGCGTGGGCTGTGAACATTTCCGGTTCTCAATGATGTTCATGCTGACGAGGCGATTGTTGAGGAAGTTTTCCAAATCAAGGAAACTCGTAATGTCGCTGGAGTTTCCCAAGCAATGCTCCCAGGCTTGTACAGTTGTCGTAGGCAGTCTAGCGATCAAATGATGGAGACGATTGAACTCGTTAATGCATACGTTGGTTACGTTCAGCATATGTTTGATCTCTGATGAGCTTTCCCTAAAGTATGAGATAAAGGGTAAGTCGTGGAGGGCGTTCATGTGGTGCATGAATTGTAAACGAGGGTTATCATAGCGTTTGATGATGAGATCCCATGAGATAGTGTAGGCGCCATCCGTTAGTTCCATTTGGTGTACATCTTGGTCCTGCGCTTTAGGCAGTGCTTGTTTGAGGAAATGCAATCGCTGAATATTTGACAACGCCTGGTTCTGGTGAATGAGTTGCATAAACAGATCATGGAAAGCTGGCCAATCTGTATACTTTCCAGAAAATTTAGGTACTGGCAACTTTGGAAGTTGGACTGCCGCACCAGGGATTTTTTTAGCATTTTAGGAACAGGCGTCGCTTGTTGCTCGGTGCATGCTGGTAGCGGACTGGGGAAAAGTGTTTCGGAGATATTGAACAGAACGCTGTGATTAATTCCTCATCGAACTGGTCCTCTAAATTATCTAAAAGGTGTGTGGGGTAGCCAGCGCTTACAAACTCTTGATGATTCTTGTTGAATTGCTGGCTTATTAAGTTGAGTTTGGATAGGCGCAGTTGGAAATAGTGCTTATTTTTCCTAGAAGTGCTGTCCTTCTTAAAGTTCACTAGGAGTTCACTGATTGTGAAGATCTTTCTGAAGCGCAAAAAGCTGTCCGCGTTGCCACCCTTTGCCATTGTTTCAGACTCTGCACTGGAAGTGCTCGCTGACTTGGGCTTGCTCATTTTGCGTATGCACTCACACTTATGTTCGTATGGTCTTATGTATGTATGGTTATGTATGGTGACACTTATGTATATATGGTTATGTATGGTCACACTTATGTATGTAGAGTTTGCGCGACACGTGCGATGTAAAAATCAATTCCGTTATTTTCGCCTCCTCTTTGTCGAAGAGAATGAAGGAGTTAAAAAGGAGAATAATGGTTCCGTGTTGAGATTAGGTTTCCATTAACGACTTCGATGGAACTTTAGGAGATGGACATGGATTGGCCCCTTATGGCCCCCAAAAATGTTGTGGCAAATGCTAATGTACAAATATTTTTCATGGGCGGAATGTCATAGTTCTAGCCAGTCTTATGCATTAAACTTCATTTATTTATTTTCTTGCTAATTAATTAATGTTGTTTCTGTTGGTAAGGTTACTATTATTTTTGAATGGGTCAGCTTTAATCCCTCGTGGTTTATCCCTCGCTGTACGACTCTTCTTAAAAATCTACTTCACTAGGGGAGAGAAAAACGTCTAAAGCAACTAAAGAAGTTTGTTTGATTCACTTTTTAAAAACGGGACATACTTCCAGCTTAGGAGCATGAACAATCTCAATTCAAAAAAATACCTAATCCAAAAAAAAAAAAATTAAAGAATTGACTTGGAATAAAATATAAAAAAAAATACTACTCGGGGTAAAAAAAGGTTAAAGGAAATAAGGCCTTGCAACTTTATTTATTCTTTTCCGCATTTCCTTAAAGGATAATTAAAGCCGCGTCGAGGCCCCACGTAGGGCGCCATAATTCTGTAACGGTTTGGCCCATATCCTTAAGGTACTTCGATCTACTGTCGTTAAGGTAGGGAAAGTGGGGGTGATTCGTGTATCTTAAGTTGGGTCATGGTCGTCTCCCTATACGATACGTAGATCGTATTGCAAAGGGAGAAAAATTTAGAAATTGCATTTAGAGAAATTGCAACATTCCTTGGCTAAGGTCAATATTAGAAGTGGCAAGACATTTTTAAAATAAATACAAGGT
Source organism: Drosophila bipectinata (assembly GCF_030179905.1). Lineage (NCBI taxonomy): Eukaryota > Metazoa > Arthropoda > Insecta > Diptera > Drosophilidae > Drosophila > Drosophila bipectinata. Next base: position 17,375 of record NW_027222875.1, on the reverse strand, counting down.
AGTTATCCATAACCATAAATATTAGATCACTACGTGATTGCCTTGAGTCTAGAAGTAACAAAGCATTCTTACACGGTAAGAAAGGAGGAGCTGAGCGAAGTTTGCAGAGCACTCGGTCTACCAGCGGATAGGACATTAGAAACCATGAGATCCCTGGTGACGGAGTGGGTTGACGAGTCCAAGGACGACGACGTGCTGGTTTTAACGCGTGGGTTCGAGAAGAGATTCGTGCAAAGGTCCACCCCCAGATAGAGAGCGAGCAGGTACCAGAGCCAAGAGTAGGAAGGAGCATGGAGCCACAGTCAAGGATGTAAGTCCCAGTTCAGGTGGACTAAGCGAAAGTGGCTAGGCAGGTGCGAGACTAATCGTTTCAGTTCAAGGGAGTAGGAGACCAGTTGGAGTTTTTGGACCGAGTGACGTGACCCGCAAAAACGTATGGACTGATCATACACACCATGCCAAAGGCCAAAGGGGTTTTTTTAAGTTTAATATACCAGATCCTCTATAGAAACGCTCAAACTTTTAAATGCTGAACTCTCCAAAAGGGGTCCTCCAATGCAACGCTGCAAGCTACTAAAAAAGACTCGTCCTGATTCGCTCCAATATACGGCTTGAAGCGCGCATTTCTCCATCTAGACTCTGCTTCTGTCGTTAATCCTCTTCCAGAAACACGCTTCATTCTCTTTAGTGAGTCGCCATTCGAGCCACCTCGTGTCTTCCGGCCACGGTCCTCTGCTGTTGCTATCTGCTGCACCGGTAGATTCGTAGGGCAGGACTTTGCGTCGCCCCCACTCCTTTTATCTCCGCTGCTGCTAGGTCAACCGAACATTCTAAACACGCCTGCGCGGCCGCCGCGAGAACACTTACGTCTTAAATTGGTTTTATAAAAAAATTCTTTATGATTTATATCCGATCACATTTGCAAGGGTGTATAAGCTACGGCCTCTTTTTTTGCTTTTCGGTTTCGGATAAAAAAATAAAATATTCTGTGGAAGTTAGATAATTTTTATTGGTTAATATTTTAAAAACTCCAAGTAATCGTAATTACCAAAAATGGGTTTCTAATATTTTTTTTCTGGAATTTTTACAGCACCAACAGGAAATCATGCTGGGCGTTGGAAGAAAATTTCCCTTTTTGGGGCCCTTCCTTTAGTCGGACTACTTACTCTTATTGTATTCAGTTCTCATATGGAAACGGATCGAAGCGAGTTCAAAAATTACAATCACATGTACAAGAGATCCAAGCCATTCTGGTTTCGAGATGGAAATCGTTCTGCTTTTCATAATAGTCATTTTAATGCCCTTCCCCCTGCTGGATATGAAGATGAAATCGATGAAAGTGCAGTTGGTAAGGACCCCGAAACAGATAAGGAAAAAAAAAAACGGATAAATGAGTTTCAACAGGTGTCTAAGGATTGGCAGAGGCACGTAGATAAGAGAGACGCTCAGATTAAAAAGGAAAAAGCTAAAAATGCAAAAGGAACGATGGTCAAAAAGGATCTAAGCAATAATTAATTACACATCTTAATGCGAGCCAACAATGTCTTAAACCCACAATTTTTGACTTTTCTGTATTTTAAAATTCGTTGCTCATAGACAGCAGGGTGGCATCATTTATAGTATAATAATAAACAAAATTTATTATTTAATTTGGCACTATTTGGTTATATCTTAGGGATATAATAAAGTTATACTTTTGCGTCACCTGCCATCAATTCATTGCATTGAAGAAGCATTGCGGATATAATTCAAGGAATCTTTCCCTTGTTAAATATAAGACTATAAGACTATTGGGTTGTAGTTCTTTGGATACTATGCGTAAGGAATAGAGGACTTCAGTTACTATTTCTATTAGGACCGTTAAAATTTAAGCTTGCTAGTAAATGCTGCCTATCTGCATCACCGTTAATTAAAGATTGATTTTCTTGTGTTGAAAAACGACACCCATAATTATTTTACGATTTGTTAAGGGGGGTGTTAAGTCATAGCATTTAATATTAAATTACAAAATATTATAAACAATCACTTAATGGTACTTTCGACGTCTTTCTCATCCTCTTAAGCGAACGGTCATGCTTTTTTTGTGCGCCTTGCGTTTATGAAAAATATTGGTAAACCGGTTATTACTTGCTTGAGAATTGAATTTTTTGAGAAACTTCCGTTTTATCTCAAACCCTAACGCTTCGCATGATTTGCGCATATTTGGAGGCGAATAAATAATTTGTTTTAACTCAATTCCAAGCATAGCTCAGCTCTGCTTCTTCCCCGTCTTATACCTCATTCGGCATTTTTCCCTTGCACTCTCCAAAGCTCCCGGTGAAAGGAATAGTGTTTCTTAACTTTTTGTATATTATTTTTTAATTTTTTTTTTACTAAGAATGGATTTAAAGAGTTGATCACTGGTTTTCGTAAAATCAATGATCAGCTCTGTGCGCTTGACACTCAGATTAGCGGCCTTCAGCTGCTAACTGAGTCCACTAAGCGTAAGAAATCCGCTGCTTGTGATCCGCCCAGCCTGCTCAGCTGTCAATAACGCAGCCGCTCAAATCTCTGGCCACCACAAGGGCTATAACTGAGAACAATTCGCCGTCCGAATTTCACAAGGAAAATGAGCTTTTGTCTAATATGTCCAACGCGGTATCCCTTCAAGTGATACTACAGGTCCTAGTGAATGAAATCCCCGTCAGAGTCAATCAAAAGGGTATTCCACAGTCCGGCCTACCGGCACCGACTGATACTGCGGTTTTCGTACCTGCGACACCAAAACCCTTACAGGTGATTCCTCCATCGAAACATATATTTTTTTCTCGGCTTGCCCTTGATTGTCAGATATGTCCACCCTGGTATCCCTTCAAGTAATACCACAGGTCCTAGTGAATGAAACCCCCATCAGATGGGTTATATATAAACATATATTTGTTTCTCGGCTTGCCCCTGTCACTTCAGAGATTGATATCTCGGCTTATATCAAAGCCAAAACCAAAGGCGATATAAAGGTGGAAGACATAGCGAAATTTAAATATAATTATGTAAGGCGCCTACTATATCACCCAGTTTTTGGGCAAAAAATTTTGATCCAAGAACATCAGTCCTCATTTCGGTAGACTCCACTCTTGCTTCTGAAGAGGTGAAATCACAAGAGTTTGGTGACATTAAGTCTATTTGCATCAAAATCATTTTGTCCGGGCATGTTTAATATGTTCGTAGGTCAAATTTACCATTAACTTTATATCAATAAAATCAGTCTCAAACAAACCTTTCATGAACTCATTCTTTCTACACGTCATTCTTTTTATTACTCCATAGGGGCACAATACTAAACGATAAGAAAATAACAAGCTAAACTATCGTTATCGCATTTGACCCGCGACATTCCTTGCGATAACATTCGATATTGCATTCGACCAGACACATTGTTGAACAACATCTTCACTCAAAATCCAAAACCGCCAACTTTGAAGCGGGGCGTATTATCCAGCGAGATTGATCACCATCTATGATTCGCACGCTTGGTACAGATGGGTCACAAACGAAGACTATGTTTTCTCGTAGAATCGGCTTCTCTCTGCGGCACTCTTTCTCTCTCCATGTCAGCGTGGGGATGTACTCCAACAACCACTCAGAATCGGTCTCTCAGCATCCTCGCGATGCGCCTGTTTCCTTGGGGCTCCTTCCTTTATATAACAGGTAAGATGTTCCCTATTTAGATCATTTGGTTAAAGAGGGGCTTTCTGGTCCGCAGGTGGCTAACAATGCTCTCAGCCTCTCTCTGGAAACTCTCCAAGAAGTGCTCCTTCGGCCCCACTTTCTTTACTGTGTGACGCATCCCCCTCTTCATGCACTGTATCGTTCGCTCCCAGACTCCGCCCTCTGACGGATAATGTGAGAGCTTTCTGGTCCGGCCTTTACATGAGAGCTCCGCGGGGATCCTCTCGGGCTCGATTACCTCCGCGAATCTCACCGCCTCCCTGCCCACTCCAACAAAGTTCTTGCCATTTTCGATGACAAGTCTATACAATGGCCCTCGATGGCAGATTAAATTCCTGATCACTATATTACAGTAATCGATGGACAGGTCAAGTGCCAGTTACAGATGAATCTAGCAGTAATCTAGCGGTGACTTGCTCCGATACGTCGTTGTCCTACCGTTGTCAATCTTTTTCGAAAGCCATCTATGACAAAGTAAATTGACATGAAGAAATGGAAAGATGATCGAAAAGCAACGGTGTTGTAAATGAGGAGTATTTAATTTTTTAAATAACTTTGGAGTTGCCGACAATTAGGAGATGCCTCTGTAGTTGGCAGCATCGGACTTTTCCTCTTTTTTATGTAAGGGAATTTTTTATGCAAGATTCCTTCCACTTAAGGGGAAAAATCGAGGTTTCCAAAGAGAAGTTGAAAAGTCTATGTAGAGGTTTCCACAGAGCCCTGGCGCAGTATTTTAGCACACAGCCTGGTACTCTGTCGGGGCGGGATGATCGACAGGTACACAGTAGACTGTGTAGGTCCATCTTGGTGTGTCCATAGGGAGTGCTCTTCCAAAGACTACCTTCGTCCGCAACCACGTCACGGGACAATGAAAATTGCCATGTAGATTTTCCTAACCCATGACCACAGATTGAATCCCGCTGGCCGGGAAGATGCCATCTGGGCTGGAGATTTGAAGGGCTTGAAGCTGTTTGTCGCCCAACTTCGACAAGTATTACTTAAGAGGTATTTGAGCTGGCTCTTGGGAGCTTCCCCTTCCTAGGGTTTCGTTACTGGACGTGGTCCAGCTACCATCCGTGGTGTTAATGCCTGGACCAAGTTTAGCACGACCATTTAAAGATATCGAAGGATACATTAGGATACATACATAGGATAGTGCATACGTAGGATAATGCACTATCCAATGTATGTATCCTTGACTGCTGTACCGCAGGGTACTTCTGTGTTTGCAAGCGAAAGCTTGGTCTTTATGGTTTGGTTGTTGGATGGTGGTTTCTTTTACTTGCTTCTGCCCGATCTGCTTTTGGGGCAGGCCTTATTGAATGCCCTGGCGCAAGCCGACGTTAGCGTGCTCACGTTGGCGTCCAGGCTAACCTCCTGTTAACTTCCCTTGTTGGAGATTCCACCAAGAATATGTCTATTTTTTCCTTGTATGTAGCTCCCAGTTTGGTTTCCTATGATTTTACTGCTAGCCGAGTGAAGTTCATGGCTTGTTCAAGGCGAAATTGACCACAAATTCTTTTTATCGATGGTCCGAGAAGCAGTGCTTTTTCAGGACTCCCCATCCTGTCTGCTAGGGAGTCTGAGTAAAGAGTTACGTCAAGTAGTTCCCTTCTGTTCTTGACTATGAAGGTGGGTTTTATGCCCCTGTTACCCACCAGAAGATTTGAGCTTAGGATAAAGTCGAACATTGACTCATCCCTCTCGTTTGTTTTAGTGCTTCCCCACTAATGATGATGGGCGTTTCATCGCAACCTATAATCAGGTCGATCTTTTGCTGCCCGCTGTCTTCCACCAGGATCTCCTCCATGAAGCTACCTCCGTCCCTCCCGTTTACCACCCTTCGCCAAGGTCCTATGGGATGAGCCCCTATCCTTGTTTTTTCTGCTTCCGCTCGCCACAATTTGCCGCGGCTAGCTCACAGAGTTTCGCGGATCCGTTCCACCGAATTTATAGATTCGACGTGATTGCCCAAGCCCAGAAAATAATAAAAATAGCTTGAAGTTTTCACACTCTTTATTTCGAGACCTCTTTACACTACAAAAGGCTTTCGTTCTCTCTTCCTCTTTGCTCCTTCCGTTTCTGCAGGCTCCGTCGTCAGCGTCCTCTGCGGGTTGTTCAGGATAAGCCGCCGCCCGAGAAACACCCCCTTGGCACGATCTTTCGCCCCCCCTACTCCCGAGAACCTCCGTGCATAAGCGCCGGCGGGCCGGGATTTGAGGTTGGCTGAGGTCTGTCGCCTCCCTGTGCATACGCTCCGGTGCCAGGTTTGGAAGTCGCCATGTGACTGACCATACGTCGCGCTCCCGCTACACCGGGACACCGTGCATACGCGCCGGCGAACCCGAGTTTGTTGTGGCGGGGCTGGTGACCGGAGTGTTCTTTGACTTGGCCGCAAGTCCTCGAGTCAGCCGATCCTTGTTTCGCAGGACCACGCCTGTTGGTTGCGATTCCAGGAATCGGTAAGGCGTACGCCAGACTTATCCTTTCTTCACTTCCTTGCAAAGCTACCTTCCGTGTTCGGGAATGGCCCTACTCGACTCTGACGCTCGTCAGGCTCGTAGAGGAAGCCGTCCCGCAACGGGTCCTTGTCTCTTTTGTCCTGTACGTCTCGTGACCACTGGGCGTTTGATACCAAGTAGGCCTTCTTGTTTCGCAGGACCACACCGGTTGGTTGTGACTTCAGGAGTCGGTACGGCATACCCCAGACTTATCCTTTCCTCACTTCCTTGCAAGGCTACCTGCCTGTTCGGGAATGGACCAACTGGACTACACGACCCTGGGTTTTTAGAGGAAAGTCCAGCAATGGATCCTTGCCTTATTTGTCTACTCGTTCTACTTGTGTTTGGCTGTCGGACTCTCCAAAGGACCGCCTTTCAAACAAACCGAACTCTTTTTAGAAACGCTCTAACACTTGAAAGGCGGACTCTCCACAGGCGGTCCTCCAACTCAACGCTACAAGCTTCCTAAAAAGACTCCAATGGGGCTCCTTTCATACTGACTGGAGCGTCCGATAATCCTCCTGGATTCTGCTACTGCTGTTAATCCTGCTTCCAGAACCACGCCACTTTCCCGTTGGCGGGTCGCTGTCCGGCCACGGATCTCTGCTGCTGGTATGTGGTGCACTGGTGGGCTTCCAGGGTCCGCTGCACTCTGCGTCGCAGCCCCGCCTTTGCTCCTTTGCTTCTCACTCCGCCACACTTTCTAGGTCACGCCTTCGCATCGTGCTGATTCCCCCACTCGACTACTGTTCCATCGTTGTTCCGGGAACCGTTTAGTTCCACTTCGATTCCCCCGGGTGGCGGCGTTTACCCCTTCACTGGACACCGTTACGTTCCACTTGGATTCCGTCCTCCCACAGGTAACATTACTTCGCCCTTCGCCGGAACCCACAATAACTGGATGTCACATTCCCCCCAACCTCCCGTACTGATCCTGGCGACATTCCATTTGGCTGCCAGGTTGATGACCGGTGGTTGACCCCCTTTTTCCGCTTTCGCGCCTCCTCGGCCCCTTCCTTTGCCCCCGGCTATCTGTAGCGTGTGGGGAGACTAAATCTCCTCACAATTCCAATGAGGGTTCTTTCCTTCGTTACCTCGGCGAACGAGAGGTTGAACGGCTGCGGCTGGACCTTCTTCTTCTTCTTACACCCGCCTTTGCCGATTGGTAGTCGGGCAGGACCTCCCTTGCCCATCTTGTCCACCCCGATGAGTCCGCCCTCATGAGGATGACGGCTGCTCTTCTCCTGTCTGTGTAGGAGCCTTACCTCTGCGGTTTAGAGGTTGACCCTAGGGTCTTTTTCACCACGTCGTGCGGTGGATGGCTAGCCCTGCATTAGAAGAAGATGCCTTGGCATCCTACTTTCCCCTCTGTAGGGACTCTCTACATCCCAGCAACCCCTGGCTTTTGAGGGCCTTGGAGTTTGACCCCATTTCCTGACTTTGTTCGGATGTTCCGTTCTCCACTATGTTTTTTTTAGGTTTTTTTAAGAAGTGTTAATATTTTTTACCCACGAGTAGGCGGGAAGGGGTTCGTCCATCATTCATTCGTATCCCGCTTAAATCCTGGTTTATAATATAAGCCTGGTTTAAAATGGAATGTCGACCGGTCCCAACATCGGACACGGACCTTTCGTCATAAGCTGTTCCACATCTTCCAAAATTAGACAAAATCCTCGGCAGAGACAAGACCTTACCTGTTTTCAACCGCCCTCACGTGGAGAGTACAGCACGCAATTCCTTGCGTGTAGGTCTCCCTGTTGTACCTTTTTGTGGCACAACAGGCAGAAAGTAAGCTGAAAGCATGACGGTTCAAACGTGCGGCATCTCGGGCCAAAGAAATTTCCTAATTTCGAAGTTTTGGTTGGTTCGTTGACCCCATTTTCGGACTTTTTTTTAGGGATTTCCGTTCTCCGCTTGGGTTTGTATTTGGCAATGGAGTATTCATATCTTATACCCACGAGTCGTCCATTATGACATATCCCGCTTGTCATAATAAGCATGGTTAAAACTGGAGGTCGGCCGTTGCCTAGAGTTCGCCTAGCGTCAAATGCTGATATGATATTAGCATCCTTCGGCATATGCTATTCCACCTTTTGCCACCCAGGGAATCCTCGGAGTATATTTCATACAAACTATCAAAGAATTTCCATAGAAAAGTTCCTCGCATCGAGGAATTCGAACTTCCCCAAGAATTCTCACGGAATTCTGCAAAATTCCTGCAATAACTCGAAGAGAATTTAAAACTTAATACCCTTGGTAATCCCTGGGGTAGGATTCCTCTCACGTAGGAATCTGAGAGGAAATAGCAGGGATTCATAGGGGAATGAGGAATTTGGATGTAAGGATTTTTTCTTGTAATAAATTGGGTTATATTATCATATTCTCATAAGGTTCGGCTAACTATATCCGATGTTGGCGATGTTGGTTTTAGCTTTCCTTTCTTGTACTTTATTAAAAATTATTAATATTACAAACTATTTTTACAATTTATTTATTTATTTTATTTTTTGTTATTATTATTTTTAACACAAGTCAGAGCGCGTCCCAAAACTTTCTTCGGCGAGTTCCCCGGAGCCACGTTAGATATACTATCTGTAAATAAAATAAATAGAAATTAGATATTGCTTACATTATTTGTAATTAAAATACATACTCCATACTCAAAACTCCATAAAAATATGAGAAGGCCTTCATTTTTTTTCCCCACTAACTCCGTCTATGTTATATTGGACGATAAGCTCCTCAACAATAACATATTTAAAGGTCAATGGTCCGCGCTTCAATAAATTTGTGACTGCGTTGGTCTGGCAAAAAAAAAAGGGATTAAATATTTTTTTATATTTAATTAATAAATATTATACTTACACATTCTTTCTTCATGCCGCGGCCTAAGGCAAAATCTAAGGCCTCAATGCCTCTTCTGTGCGAATTGGGAATTCCATGTTGACAGCATTGCTGGTATATATTTAACGGACTTAATTAATTAATTAAATAACTTAATTATATGCACATTACTTTTTACAGAATTACAAGACCGGGAGTCGGCTTTGCGACCAACAATGCCTAAGTTATAAATTAATTGCTTAAACTAGCAACTAGCTGCTTGACCCGACATTCTCCCCTCAATTGAGGCCTCTATTCCAACTTCATCCTTAAGGGGTAACAGGCACAGCTTAGACACTGCTCGCTTGGTAAGTCCAGATGAGGTTTTAATCACCGCCACTTGAAAGACTCCATCTCTACCAGGGATAAACTCCATTATTCATCGGAGGAGGGTTCTCGTTCTTTACTTGCACCACATCGTTCAGGGCCAAGGCAGGACCGGAGCACGTTATTTGGAGCGCTGCTGAAGAAGGTTTAGGTACTCCTCCTCCCATCGGGACCAGAAAGACTGCTGCAGGAAAGACACGCGCTGACAGCTGTCCAACTCGTTGAAGTTTAGCTTTGTGACATCAGGCTCGATAAAGCTGACTGACGGACCACCAGTTAAAAAATGAGCCGGGGTTAGAACATTAAGGTCTGCAGGATTTTCTGAAAGAGACAATAAGGGTCGTGAATTTATAACAGCCCCAATATGGCACACCACTTTTCTCAGCTCCAGCTCCTCGAATCCAAAAACTGCAGATCCAACATCTCGGTTAAAATGGTGCTTAGGGGTTTTAACCGCCGCTTCCCATAGACCACCGAAATGCGGAACTCAAGGAGGAATAAAATGCCAATCGATGGAATCCATAGAGCAAAACTCCAGCAGTGCCCGTTGATGCTCATCGCTTAGAAATAATCGGAGCAGCTCCTTTATCTCGTTTTTGGCTCCCACAAAGTTGGTTGCGTTGTCAGACCAAATAAGTTGAGGACTGCGGCATATAAACCGATTCAAAGCCTGTAGAAAAGAAATTGTGGACAGAAAACGCTGACTTAACATTTTACTGGAGCCTTATTACGCCCTTCCGGCTTATGATAAAAACCCCCACAAAAATCCACAGCAGTGGATTGGGACCGATTGGGGTCCCAATATTGGTACGTAAGATCCGCTCATGGAAGTCAACAATTATAGCCAGCGTAACTGGATGGCTTCTAGGTAAAATAATTGGATGCTGACTATCAAAATCCAATGAAGTTTTTAGCCGACCATCTGCGCGCAACAAACCAAATTTATCCAAAAAGGGACCAGTACGACTCTATAGAGGATATCTCCTGGTATCAAAGAAGTGGGAACATACCGTCACTCCATTTCTTTAGTTAGCCTCTGAAGGGTCGAAACTCGATTGGCGACGAAAACATTAAGGCGAGAGGATTCTTCTTGAATCCAAGACAGAGCCACAGCAGAATTGCACCAGCAAAAATACTTTCCAACGTAGACCTTCAACTTGGCTACTTCCAACATAAGTCGAGCCAACAACTCGGCTCCCGATAACTCCAGCTTCACCACTATAACAGTCTTTAAAGACGCAACTCCTGCGCCCTTGGACACGACATAAACGCAAGCCCCATACGCCTCAATGCTGGCGTCACAGAATCCAAGGACCTCCACCTCGGACTTCGATGTTAGCCCCCATCTAGGGAATTCGACGCGCTGCGCACTAACAAAGCTGCTACAAATCATATTCCAGTCGCAGTGAAGAGCGTGAGGAAGACTTTTATCCCAGGACAACTTCTCACGGCACAGCTTCTGGAGAAAGATCTTCGCCTTTGCAATTACAGGACCGACAAGGCCTAATTGGGTCATAAAACCGAGCGACTGAAGAAAGAGCGCCGCGCCTAGTGGGCTTTAAGGTTGGTTGAATCCCTTCAAACGAAAATAGCAAGTGATCAGTTGCAGGATAGCACGTCAGTTGCAGAATAGCACGCAAATATCTCGAGTAATGGCCACCCGATGGCATTGGAATTTTAACCGAATATTCAGTAACTTTGGCTGAATAACTGGGCCAGACATCAACACGTCATTCAGTGAATATCCAGAAGTGGTGACAGCAGATCCACCAAAAACAACACTGAGCTTGATTGTTGAACTGTCCTCCTCCTCTATCAGCAGGGACGGGAGACATATGACTCAACTCCGAATACTCCTTTATAAAGGCAGCATATTGCTTCTTCAATTGAGGACGGCAACAGAGCTTCCTTTCGAGGGAAAAAAATCGTCGAACGGCTTGGGAGTAAGATTCTCCCAGCAGCTTAGAACCGCATTTTAACGGAAGCCTCACAGCGTAAGCGCCGGAATCCAGCCGAGCAACATGTTGCACGAAATGCGCATCTCAATCTAGGTCCTCCTTCGTCCGCATCAGAATAGGCTCGGAGCAGTCTTCGATTTCCCATAACCGGCGGAAAAGAGAATCCAACTGATCATCCAGCATTGTTTCGCGCTTCTGAACATTCTTGTGGGCAGTGGAAACGAGTGATCTTCTCTGGACATGTGAACCGCCTCCACACACAACCCATCCAAGTCGGGTTTTCTGCACCAATGGTACGCCGGCTGAGAGCTTAATTTGCCCAACACCCTGCAGCTCATAAAATAGACTGGCTCCGATAAGAAGGTCGATGCGCTGTGGACGGAAAAATTCAGGACCAGTCAAAGAAAGATTGCCAGGAATATTCCAACTGGAGACATCGAATCTGAAGCTAGGCTGCAGGTCCGTGCTATTGGCGGCGATGACGGAGTTAACCGCAGGAGAACATCAACAGACATTATATGAGACCATCCACCGCATAAAGCACAGGTAGAGGGAAGCAAATTAGTAACAATAAAGGATGATCTACTATTATTTGCACGTGTACCTTCCCACGTGAGCGCCCGGGGCGTATGCAGCCATGGCCACGTCCATAGCCTCCATCCAGGACGCTTCCAAAAATTGACTTTTTGAGGAGTTTTGACTCTCCTCCCACTTAGCCTGGGTAGCTGGGTCCAACCTTTGAAGCAGAACTTGGACGATGATGCAGCGATCTGAACTAATGAACCCAAATTCTTAAAGGCTCGCATATGGGCATTGAATTTGTCCGAAAGACCTCGAAGAGCTGCTATTGAGGCAATTTCCAATAGACTGAGGCTCAGAATCTCGTTGGAAAGTGAGAAATCTCTCTCGTTGGAGTGGGTGCTCCTGTGACGGCGCTGCTGGAGTTCATGATTGGGTTCATGAGTGGGATAAATCGTGTTCGCCGCGAGAAAATAAAATTTACTTCGTGTTGTTCGGAACTCGATTATATTGAGATTGCAAACACGATCTGTCCCACTGTGCGCTCAGAACCGTAGCGGAATTGTGGAACGTCTATATGTATGAAGCTATGTACGAGCAAATGCACTTGGGTTGTGGAACGTATGTTTGTATGAAGTCTACGCGCGGGCGAATGCACTTGCGTTGTGGACCGTAAGTATGTATATGCACTCAGGCCCGGCAGGACACGTTCGGCCCGAGTGGGTAGTCTTCCTCCGAGTGAAGGAAAAAAAAAAAGACAAATGTTCATCATTCACCGCATTTTGGTGAATCTCGGATAAAGTTTATCAAATCCTTGATTGACCCTATGAATTTTCTGGCTGGTTGTACCTTTTCAATTGAATCTTATACAACAAGATTCAGGTTATGGGCATTGCAGTGCACAAACAAAGCTTGAGGTTCCATCTCACGTATACGCGCCTGCAATCCAGAAATTTTTCCAGAAACATTGGTCGCCCCGTCGTAGCACTGGCCTCTTAGTTGTGAAAGAAGCAACGAGTTCACGAATGTTGTCAAAAAGATCGAATAAAGTTTTTGCTTGAGTGTTTGGCGTTGAAAAGAATCCAATAAAATTCTCATTTGCAACTAAATCATCGGAAAAGGAGGCATCTTTATCTATTCGTGAGGCATCTGGGTTTTCATCTAGTAGAATCGAAAAATGCTCCGCTCTTCTTACATCGTCCATGATTTTTGATTTTTTCGCCATCAGATCGAGTATTTCATTTTGACTTTCATGATCAAGCCATCTGTATCCATCTCTCTGCACCCAGGAATTCAGTTCAGGAACGTCTTCCAAGTGAGCCTTCAAGAACGCCATGAAATTGGAATTTTCGTTATTCTTGTCGCCTCATAAGGCAAACCCTGTTTTGCCAATGTTTTTAGAGTGCTGAAAATTTTTAGTACCGCCGTTCTATTCTTCATCATCTTCTTCATTGCCAGTGCTTCGGTGCAATTGATGTGTAGAACACTTGACGAATGTTTCTTCATCCGATATGACCCATGCTTCCAGTTTGAAAATCCATCATTGACCCAGGCTTGTTTTGATTTCAAAGCATGCGAGTCGAAATTAGCGAACAATTGCCGTTAACACGCTTCAGTACAGACGTTGCAAATTGCGAAATAGTTTTTGTTGAGTTCAAGCCACGGATAGGTTTTTTCCACTGTGTAAAAGTTGGAGGCATCAGAGAGTTTCTTACAGGCGGTTCTGAAATAATCTTCTTAAAATATATTTTTATTATTTAAGTTATATATTCATTATACATTTTATGATGTAACAAAAACAAAAATAAATTTTTATTTTAAATTTTAAAATTTTTTTTAAATTTTTTTATTTTTTCTGAAATAGTCTTCTAAAAATGTAGTTTTTTTTTTTTTTTTTTTTTTTACCGGTCTTTCAGAATTTTGAAATGGCTTGTGCATCAATAAGAGCATCAGCTAGCATTCCTGTATTCATCATAAAGCTTAGAGGCCCAGACGACCGAGGGGCGCTCAAGAAACGATTTGTTAGAATATATTAAGTTATTTGTTAATTATTAAGCTAAGAGGAGTTAGTAAGGAAATTTAAAATTCTATATTTTAAGTTAGAGGGACAGGAAAGAGATGTAATAGAGTAGAGACCATTGTAGTTCGAACATAATACCCTAAAAGGGTCATGCAGTGCATATGTCGAACTACAACGGCTAAGGAACAGAGGACTAAAGTTTCGAGTCCTTCTATTAGGAATGTTAAAATTTAAGCGTGTTAGTAAATGCTGGCTATCTACATCCCCGTTAATAAGGTAATACGATTTGTTAAGCTAGGTAAGTTTATGAGTAAGAGTCTACTATTATAAGATGGAAGGTGAAGATTTGCATCCCAGTTTAGACCTCTAAGTGAAAATGTTAGGAAATTCTTTTGTACGGATTCTATGCGGTCCTGATGTACTCCATATTGGGGACTCCAGACACATGAACCGTACTCCAGTATAGGACGGACCAAAGAAATGAATAGTTTTTTGGTTATATAGGGGTCATTAAATTCTTTTGACCACCTTTTGATAAAACCAAGGACTCCTTTAGCCTTATTAACCATTAAGGAAATATGGTCGGCAAATTTAAGTTTGATGTCTAATAGGATGCCGAGATCATTAACCTGGGTTAATTTTTCTAAGGCAATCCCATTAATGGAATAAGTAGCTTGTAGAGGGCAAGAACGATAAAAAGACATATGTTTGAATTTAGACCCATTAAGTATTAGATCATTAGCTAAACACCATTTTTGAAAGTTATCAAGGTCAGACTGAAGACTGCATTGGACAGAGATGGATTTGTACTGAAGACAAAGCTTTACATCATCTGCATACATAAGAACTAGAGAGTTCGTTAAAGCAGGGGGCAAGTTGTTTATAAAAAGCCTAAATAATAACGGGCCAAGATGACTTCCTTGAGGGACGCCGGATGTAGCACGGACCAGACGGACCTGTATGTTTTTAAATAAGACTCTTTGTGTCCTTCCATCTAGGTAGCTGGAGATCCACGTTAAGAGGTCTTTAGGAAAACCCAGCATATTCAGTTTACTCAACAAGTGAGTGATTAACTGAATCAAATGCTTTGCTGAAGTCTGTGTAAATTACATCGGTTTGATATCCCTTACAAAAGCCATCTATGACAAAGGATGTCAACTCCAATAAGTTTGTGGTGGTGGAGCGACGCTTAATAAAGCCATGCTGACAAGGAGTGATAATCGAAGAGCAAAGGTGTTGCAAATGAGGGGTAATTAATTTTTCAAATAACTTTGGAATTGCCGACAACTTACAGATGCCTCTGTAGTTGGCAGCCTCAGACTTTTTCCCTTTTTTATGTAGGGGAATTATAAATGATTCCTTCCACTTAAGGGGAAAAATCGAGGTTTCCAAAGAGGTTAAGTAGAGGTTTGCACAGAGCCCTGGCACAGTATTTTAGCACACAGCCTGGTACTCCATCGGGGCCTGGCGAATAAATGGGTTTGACCCTTAAAAGACCAGATGTTTGGTCATCGAGAGTTTTCGATGCCGTAAATAAAAAATCAGAATTTAATTAATTTCAACGTTATAAACTTTATTCAGGCCGCATATGAAATTAGGATTTATGAACAATATTTGAAATCCAATTTAGGATGTGAGCGCAGTAAGAAGACGAACGAGAGTGACGCCAACCTTCCAGAATAGGACGAGCGGATGCTCGCTAACTTTAAACGCCGAAGTAGCAAAGCCGAGCGGCCGTTAAAAAAATCGGCTTGCGACCAACAAAACATCAGTTACTAATTAATTATTATGCTTAAATTAGTTGCTTGCTGCTTGACCCGACACCAGATAATAAGTTGTTCTCAGAAAAAAACGGACAGAAAATAAGATTTGCTGCTTGAATGTTATATGCGTAAGGCTGATCAGTCAATTTTGGGGAAGAATAAGTTGTTTGAAAAAATTCTGCGAATAGATCGGCAATGGCCTGATCAGAAGTCGCAGAGGAATTTTCAAACGTAAGCAGGGGTGAAAAAGATACGTGTTTACGCTTAGTGTTTACAAAATTATAAAACTGCTTTGGATCCTGAGTAAATTGAATCCGGCAGCGGTCAATATAATTCCTATAACATTCAGCGTTATGCACGGTAAAATTCGACCGAGCTAGTAGGTATCTTGAGAAATCAACACTACTGCAGGTTTTTTTATATTTAAGTAAAAGCTTATTTTTTTTATTTTTTAAGTTAGCGAGGCACCTTGTAAACCTTGTCACCTTGCTTAAAAGCTTTTTTTTTTTATTTTTTAAGTTAGCGAGGCACCTTGTAAACCAAGGAGGATTTGTTGAAGCGGACGGATATTTCCAAGGCACACATGAGTCAAAAAATGTATTTAAAAAAAAATAAAATTTTTCTAAAGTGGCATTAAGATCAGTGCACGCCAGAATATTAGACCAGTCAAATGTATCAATAAGGCTATTAAGTTTCTGAAAATCAGCTTTACGGAAACAGCGAATCTTATTTACCACACTCGGAGACATCTGATCGATACCAGGAGTGGTTTCGATTGAGACCTCTAGCGTGGGGTGATATGGATCCTCTGGGGATGAAAGGGGAAAAGCTCTGGAGAGAGCAGTACCATCAGGATCAGATACAAAACATAAGTCTAAAAGCCGACCTAGCGATTTTCTAACATGATTGATCTGACCTAGGGACATGTCAAACATGCCCGCGGTGAAGTCATGGTAAGTTATAAGTGACAAAGATGGTGAGTTATCGACGTTGGACCACTTTAATTCTGGGATATTAAAGTCGCCCACCGCTACGAGTTGGTCACGATCCGTCATAAGATTAGAGACGTATCGAATGGCGGACAAATGCTGCCAATATGTAGGCGGTTCAGACATAGGAGGTATATATGAACATGTAATGTATAAAGCTTTAACGGACATAGTGATTTTAACGCAAATAAATTCTATGTCACCAAACTCATGGGATTTCATCTCTTCAGAAGCAAGAGTAGAGTCTACCGAAATGAGGACTCCACCTCCTCTTCGCTGAGATCGATCCCGTGTAAAAGTGGTGTACTTACTTGGAAAAGTAAGTTACTTGGATACTTACTTGGAGCTAAAGATCTCCGGATTTAACCAAGTTTCTGTAAATGCTATTATATGGGATGCAAAGAAAGAACTATCAGAATATAGCTTGGGGAGTTTGCTACGTAGCCAGCTAGTATTCTGATAGGTAAGAGTTAATGAGGAAACTAGTTTTTTGGGTTAGTAGCCAAAGAAGAGGTGGAGGGTTGGTCAGTGGTTCTGATATTGGGAAGTCTCACTCCCACTGGTTTTTTAACTTTTTTTTTCACGGAACAAGGCTGATGTTCTTGGACGAAAAGATTCTCTGGTTAAAAACTGGGAGAACAAATCGTCTTGTATAATTATGTATTAATGTATATAATTATATTTAAATTTAGTTATGTCCTCCACCT
>NW_027222874.1:0-21648 GCF_030179905.1 Drosophila bipectinata | reverse complement strand
TGTCATCTTATGTACAAAATCAAAGACCACCATTACTTAACTCGACCCTTAAAACAACAAGCTCCCACAATAAAAATTTACCTCGAATAATTTACCCAAGTTTTCCGGATGCTACTCAGAGTATAAGAACTTAATTGGTTTATTTACCAGTCAGTCGATCCAACTCTTAGCGACGTGGAAAAATTTAATCACCTGTTGTCATGTCTGGAGAAAGAAGCGTTGGGGGCCGTGAAAGCATACCAAATAATTGAGACCAATTACCCAAAGACTCTGGCCTCCTTAAATCGGGTGTTAGACAATCAGTGTTTAATTTTTTTGATTGTATTTCACGCCTGTTGAACATTACCTTAATGCAGGGTCCGTCCGCCTTGTCACTGCGTCATATGATGCCTAAGGAAAGGGCATTTCGTTCTTTCACCTTCAAGAGAATATTGAGTCCATTAATCTGGTATTGTCCTCGCTAGCTTAACTTGAGGATAAGTGTGTAGAAGAGACCTCAAAGTCAATGACCTCCGTTACCTAACTCGACCCTTAATACTACAAGCTCGCACAATATAAATTTACCTCGAATGAATTTACATAAGTTTTCAGGAAGCTACTCAGAGTATAAGAACTTTATTGGTTTATTCTAAGTCTAGATGGGAAGAAAGTTTAGACTTTCAAAACATCATCCCCCTTTGGCAGGACAGCCAGATGAAGCTACGTCAAGCACGCGTGCAGTTCGTTTGTGGCCGCATCAGTCGCTACACGATTCATATTCGCTAAGACAATCCCATTGTGCATAAACTGCCTAAGGAAAGGGCATTCCGTTCTTTCGTGTCAATCCTCTAAGTGCCGCATGTGTTCAAAACCACATCATTCACTGCTTCATAGATACAGCTCCGACTCTTCACCGTCCGAGCTAGCTTCCACTCAAGAGCCGATTGTGACACAACCTTTGATGACCTCTGCCGTCCACCATGCGATGACAGCCGACTCAAATCAGATTGTATTAGCTACAGCCATTGATAACATTACAGGTACCAATGGTAAAATGCATATTGCTCGTGTGCTTTTAGATTCCGGGTCACAGGTAAACTTTAACTTATATATAAAATATATAATCCAAAATTCTAAAACTAAAGCGCGATCGAAAAAGCGATCGTTATGTGTAATGTGGTCCGACCATCTTGAAATAGGTCAATCAGCTGTATCAGCTCGCCTTGTAGTTCAAGCAACTATACACTCCCGAACAAAGGCATTTCCCTTAAAAGCTGAACTTATTGTTCTGAAGTCAATATCATCGTCCCAACCAGAGAGAGCAGTTCAAGTGTTAGACTGAAACCTCCATGACAACACAAAGTTAGCTGATCCACTTTAAAGGTCGGTGCAAGTCATCAATAACAAATTTCAAAAAAGCTACCTCAATGTTATGCGCGGTTCAAGATCAATGCAGAAGACATGATTCGAAAATTCTGGGAAATAGAAAGTCCGCCGAGCATTGCACAGAATAAACTTTACACTCCGGTGCAAATTATGTGCGAAAAAGCATTCATGGAGAGTATTGTTCGGTTACCCTCCGGTCGACTTCAAGTTTCATTGCCATTTAAGTCCACCCCTACTTCTCTCGGGTCGTTGTTTAAAATCGCAAAAAGGCGGTTCTTAGCACTAGAAAGGAGGATGTCCAATAACCCAGAAATATATTCCATGTACGTTGCCTATATGAAGGAATACCGACTGAGCCTTATCTCTTCATTCCTTATCAATTTGTGCTCAGACCGCAAAGTTCAAGCACTAGACTTAGAGTGGTTTTCGATGCATCGAGTATGACAAGCTCTCAAGTGTCATTGAACGAATCGCTGATGATCGGACCAACTATACAGCCGTGTCTGTACGCTACATTACTAAGGTTTCGATTTCGCAAATACGCTATTGCAGCAGATATAGTTTTTATCGAGCAGATAAGGATCCTTAGTCTTATCGAATAGCTTCTACGTTGACGATATTTTTTCAGGCGCGAATACAAATGAAGAACTTACGTCAATGCGAAACAAAGTAGTTGAAATCTTAGGCTCGGCCGGGCTTGTTCTTTCAAAGTGGGCAACCAATTCTGAGCAGCTAATAGATCTTAATCAGTCTAAAGATGTTCTGTCGGGGAAAATGAAGATACAAAGGCGTTAGGGCTCGTTTGGAACCCAAAACATGACATCTTTAAGTTTTCTTCGCAAGAGATGTGCACAAGCGATGCGCCATCAAAAATATCTATGTTTTCCCTTACTGCTCGCCTATATTATCCTCTCGGGCTTATCTGCCTGTTGTCACAATGGCCAAAATTCTTATACAACAGATTTGGCTGCTTAAGATAGAGTGGGATGATCCAATACCTGACAGCCTTCAGCAGAAATGGCAATCGATCACAATTGGTTTTGAAGAGTTGGATATATTGACAATTCCAAGGAATGTAGGTACGACCAAAAAATACCGTATGTCAAATACATGGCTTTGCGGATGCCTCAACTGAGGCATACTGTTGTTGCCTGTACATCCGTGTCGGACATCCACATGGTGTGGAAGTTAAATTGCTTACTGCAAAATCAAGAGTGGCCCACTGATCGACTCTCCAGTTGAACGAGTTGTAATGTGGTCCGATTCAGAAATCATCTTGTATTGGCTGCAAACACATCCCTCAAAACTAAAAACCTTTGTTGCCTCCGCGTCAGTGAGATTCAAGAGATGACATCATCGGCTAGAAGGCACCATGTACTGACACCAATGCAGCGGATTTTCTATCTCGGGGTTGTACAGTTATTGAATTAAAAAATTTATTTTGCTTTGATGGTCCCCACTTCTTGACTCAATATCAAAGGCTTTGGCCTCAAAATACAAAAATTCAGCAAATCAATAGTAACGAAGAGTTAATGCCGACGACGTCGCATCCCGCTGGAAGCTGCAGCCTCAGGATTCTGTCATACATGGCGTTCCACAGCAGCGGTCCTAGGACTGATCCTTGGGGCACACCCGCCGTAACGTCGTAGGACTCCGTGCCCATGTCCGTGTCGACCAGTAGCACTCTGCAGCTAAAGTAGCTACTGACGACGTTCATTGTGGCACTAGGAACGTTGAACCGCCTTAGGGCTGCCAGTGTTTTGCTCCAGTCCGCCCTGTTGAAGGGGTTCCTGATGTCCCGGGGGACTATCAGGCAGTATTGCTTGGAGCCACCTTTCCACCTGGTTCCAGCTATTGCGTTGCGAGCAATGCCGACCACCTCTGCTATGGCATCCACCGTAGACCTTCCCTTCCGGAACCCATACTGCTTGGGAGACAGCCCTCCCGCCTCCTCTATGGCAGCTTCGAGCCTCGCCGCGATCACCCTCTCGAAGACCTTGCCCGTTGTGACCAGCAGGCAGATTGGCCTATAGGACGACGCCTCCTCCCTTGGTTTCCCTGGTTTGAGGAGCAGCAGGAGCTTCTGTACCTTCCACCTGGTGGGAAAAGTGCCTTCGCGGATACATTTATTGTAGAGCTCCGCAAAGCTGCCCGGCTGCAGAGCTAGAGCCAGCTTCAGGGCTCGGTTAGGAACCGAGTCCGGGCCGGGTGCTTTGTTCGGGGCCAGGCCTCTCCCTATGGCCAGTAATTCCTCTTCCGTTACCTCCTCAGTCGCTTCATTGTCCTACGGGGGGTTGGGAAGCTGGGTGGCCTGGTTGCCGGCTGGGAACAGTGCTTGCACTATGGTCCTTAGCACATTCGGGTCCGTGGGGGACTGGTTTCCTGCGCGCAGCCTCTTCACCACTATCCGGTACGCGTTGCCCCATGGATTTTCCTCCGCCGAGTCACACAACTCCAGGAAGCATCTCCTTTTACTGTCTCGGATGGCCACCTTCAGTGCTTTGCGCCGGTCCTTGAAGGCTTGGTGCCGCTCCTCAAAGGCGTCGCTGCCTCTCGCTCGCTGCATAAGCCTCCTTGCTCTCATGCACTCAGCTCGGATGGAGCCAATCTCCTCGCTCCACCAGTAAACAGGAGCGTGGTTTCTGCGGTAGCGGCTTCTCCGCTGCATGCTCGCCATGCACGCTGCCTCAAGCTTAAATGCAAGGGTGTCAGCCATTTCGTTGGCTCCGCTTGGTGGGACGTTGCCGATGTCACGTGCTGCCTCGGTGAAGTTCCTCGCCTGGAGCGTACCGACTCTGTAGCCTTGGTTCCCTCTGTTCGGTTCCCTCGGTCGTTCTTGAGGGCTACCAATTGAGCACAATATTGCTTCGTGGTCGCTGGCCGTAAAGCTGCCGCTTATCCTCCTGTTAGCGCCCGTTGCTAGCGAGGGGCTCGCGAACGTCAGGTCAATGATGGATCCTGCTCCGGCTCTGCTGAAGGTGTGCTGGTTTCCTTCGTTCAGCAATACGAGATCGAGTGAGGCGAAGGTTTCTCTGACCACTTTCCCTCTCGCATTCGTCCTCGGGCAGCCCCAGTCCTGCGCCCATGCGTTGAAGTCCCCTGCTACAAGGACGTCAGAACGGCCTCTGATGTCATTTCCTAGGCAGTCCATCATGCGCTCAAACTCGTTGGTGGTTAGGCTAGGTGCCATGTAGCAGCTGTACAGCCATGCCCCACCTATCCGAGCCCTTACAAATCCCTCCGCACTGTGCACTGAGTGCATTGTCGCGCCGGTTGCGCCGCAGCTCCAGATGGCAGCCTTCCCCGGTAGGTCAACTGCCCAGCGGTTGTCTGAGCCAGTCCTATGGGGCTCGCTTAGGAGCGCTATGTCCGCCTTCGTCTCCCTCGTAGTCTGCGACAGCACAGCTTGGGCCGCCCTACAGTGGTTCCTGCTTGCTTCGTTCAGCTGAAGCACTAACATCCTGTCGTCCTAGGTCCACCCCCTTTCGCTGACATGGGGCAACTTCTGCTTCCAGTCTGATGCCTCACATCCTTCCGGCCCTTATCTTCGCACGAGAAGCATCGAGGGTCCTTTTTGCAGGTGGCCGCCCTGTGGTCCGAGTCTCCGCAGCGGAAGCAACAGCCGCTTCTGTCCTTCGAGCTCTTGCAAGCGCTTGCGATGTGCCCCATCCCAAGACACCTGTAGCAGCGAGCCACGGCCTCCTTTTCCCTCATATGGCATACTGACCTCCCAACCTTCACCTTGCCCACAGCAATGATGGCCTTGGCAAGGCTCGCGGGGAAAGCCACGATAGCGGTCTGCGTCTCGCCATAACTGCTTCTCAGCTTCTTTACTTTCAAGGCGCCTTGGTCCACCGCTGCCTGCTGCGCGATAGCCCCGATGATGTCCTCTGTAGCTAGTGCGTCGAGTCCTCGTAGCTCGACGAGTGACTCCTTGGTCTCCTCCGAGTACGCCCGCACCTCTGCCTTGCTCCCTAGGACCTCCTCGATGCAACCTTTAAGGGCCTGTGTGGAGTTCTCCTTCTTCCTGGCCAATTCCAGTAGCAGCCCGCCCTTGGCTGTCTTCTTCACTTTCTTGACGCAAGGGCCAAGGTCGTCTAGCTTCCCGTCCTCCCTGCGAGTTACCATGCTTAGGATCTGACTGTACGTCATGCCTGCTGCTTGGATCACTATGGCGTCGGGTCTGGCTCGTCTCCTCTCGGGGTTTTAGGCTTGGCCTTCGTCCATTCAGACCTTCTCCTGCTTGCTTCGCCGTCGCTTCCTTTGTCGGCAGCCGGGTTTGCAACAGCTGGCTTGGGTCTTGCCGCCGTGTTGGCCGTTGCTACTTTGGCCCCCGAGTCCCGGTGTGCACGCTAGGGGCCCGTGCTGTTCGGGATGCTGCCGGTCTGCACAGCCTGGTCCTGGGTCCAGACCTCCGTCGGAAGGGTCTGCTGCTCCTTCTCCGCGGTATCGATGTCGACTCTCTCGCATCTGGGGCACACTGACTTGGGCATGATGGCCGGTCGCGCATGCTCCTCTGGAACACTTCCGACCAGAATGGAGTGGATGTCCTTCAATCTGGTTATCAGGCTCCTTTGCATTGCGGAAATATGCCTCTTATTTTTTCCGTATTTTTCCGTATTTATTTTTTCCTATTTATCCGTGACCCACGATAGCAGCTCGTTCACTATCGTGCCCAGCTCCGTCAGGCATTCTTCGCTTTTTGCCGGCGGGCTGCCAGCCTTATTTTTCTTTGGGGGAGCCGCCCTCTGGTCCTTGTCCGGGCTAAGCATCTCCCGTGGCCTCTTTGGCGTTTTCTTCTCTACCGCTGCTGGGCTGCCGGTGCCGGCTGAGCTGCCAGTCTGTGGCGCGAATAGCGGCGAGCGCCGCATTTTATTGCTCTTTTTGAACGGGTCACCCGTTTTGGCACTCTTTAGCTCTTCTGCACTTGTAGTGTTCCTTTCCAGGGCGGCCAAGTGAGGCACCGCCTTGTCAGGTATGATTGGGATGTTGTTTAGGGCCTCCAGAATCCTTGCCCTAGCCGTGGTCTCTCCCACGGGTGGATTTCCACTTCTGTGGCTGCCACCTGGAGTAATTTCGTTTTTCGACGACATTCCAAATTGGGGGGGGGTTGCGCATTTTATACCTACTGCCAGGTGTCTAAGCTGCCGACCACTTTGGTACAGACGCAGACCTCGCAGCCGCCCAATGTGGGACAGATGCTGCTAGGGTTTTTTCTCCGGCTCAGCTGAGCGCTAGCCTTCTTCGATAGGGGGGGTTGGGGGGATGGGGAAAGTGGATAGAGCATGGCTAAAGCATGCTGTGGTTAGGGGGTTTCAGCTCTGCCTTCCATCGGTGCGCCTGGAATTTCCTCGTGGCGGGACCGATGGGAGTTATACCGCTCCTGCTCGGTCGCCAGAGCCCCTTTTTTGGGTGAACCGACGTAACGGAGGGGTTGGCAGTTGGTCAGCTCCATGACCTTTGTCACCTCATGGCAGGCCAGAGTTTTCTAGCCCCTTCCGCTTTATGTTGGTCAAATGACCTCACTATGGGGAATTTGACCATTTTTTGTGACAAAAACCCATTTTCTGAAAGTCGGAAAATTAAAATAAGTTTCAGTGTAACGTATTCCAAATTCACTAATCTTCAGTGGTGCATAACAAAAATTTTGATAGAGGGCGCCAAAACAAAGGAATCAGCTGACAAACACAGCTGTTGCAATTGCAAAGCACAGGCGACTAAAACATTAAGTTTTGTTAACAAAGTTTGAGAGGCTAGAATTAAAAATCTAAACAATATAATAACTTTTTTTTAAATGAATATCATTCTGTGTGGCTTGTATTATATGTTTGTGATCGTCATTTGTAGAATAAAATCGTGTTGTCCCCGTAATCGAGCAAAAATGTAAGTAGCCTTGCCACTCCATATTTTGGATGAAGTCTCATGTTCCATAAGGGATTTAAAATGAGTCTAGAAGAGTCCATCGACGAAACCTATTGTATGTTGTAGAGTATTAAATTCTTGTTCGAATAAATGTAACTTTAAATACCACTTTTTCCGATTATGCGAGAATTTTTCATTTTTAGAACATAACCTTAATTTGGCAAACACAAATTTTTTTTGCGAAATTTTTCGAAGCAAAGGAAAAAGTTGCAGAGGAGAACGCTGTCTTTCATTTTATTAAAGATTCCATTTCAGGAGTGAATTTTGACGCAAATGTGGAAGAGGTGCTCTTCTATCTTAAGTCAGTAGCGCCGGAATCATGCAGTTTGGCTGAATTCAAAAACTATTACATTTTCCGAAAACCAAGAAGCCTGTAGGCCAACACTGCCTTTTCATTCGAAGGGAAATATATCTCGCAGAAAGCACGCTGTAGTGCCTCCAGACTTGTAGTCCAGACGTATTTCTGCGAGCTACAGGTCCTTCTGATCCGATAATTTTCGCTAGTGAATTTAGATAGAAGAATATAGCAACAGAAAATGTGTCTTCCATTTGAGGTTTTGGGCCTATTAGAGGGCTAATCAAATCCCGGCGACACCACGGCGGGTGAGGATTAAAGCTCTTTTAATAATGTGAATTTTGAACACCAATATAATATTGAGTTGGAGAACGAAGAGCTGGACCTTTGTCTTCTATACATTATTAATTGTCTTTCATTACAGGGGCACACGATGCTTTAGATGGATTTTCTTCTTAAAACTGTAAGACATTGTTAAAGGCATGCCACGCCCACCATTTTCTATGAAATACAACAAAATACTGTCACAGAACTAGTTAATAAGTACTCTAAAAATCTGCAGAAATTTACATTAGCTAACAAAAAAAAAAAAAAGGAGGTGCCACGCCCTCTATTTTCTTATTGGTAAAAGATATTGGTCAATATAACCCCATGCAAAAAGCAGAAGTCAAATATCTTGCTCCGATCTTGAGTTATTAATTTTTGTCACAAAAATTGGTCAAATTCCCCATAGTGCACTGTAAGGGCGTTACACTGCCCGCCAGCTGGTTACGATCAGCTGCCATGACCTGCGCAATTCTGGTGGGGGCAGCCACGTTTGCTACAACTCAGGAGAAAGGTGTCGCAAAGAGAGTTCCTATAAGAGAAAGCTCTCTTCGCGCCTCTTACCTCGGCGGTTGGCGGCTATCCGAATCTTCACGGAGGCCATCTAGTGACCTATCCAGGGAGTGTTATGGTTCGCTCGGCAGGTGAGTCCGTCCCCAGCTGTCCGGTCACCCATTACCCACTCCTTTTCCAGATTCTGCAATGCTTGGGCGCGTCACTGGGGAGCGCCCGCGCGGCACGTCCGCTTTCTTCGACCCGCACTTTAACTCCAAATATAGGCACTATGCCCATAGACGATTGTTTTTATGTTGCACACTGCATCTGGATTATTTTGAATGTTCAATGACAGCTTAAGTGCTGAATGAGCTGTTATGCCTTCATCTAATAAGGTTGCTGCAACGCCAGAAGATGCAATGGCCAATGCGTTGCCATTTTTTTTTAATCGTAACTCGGCAGGAACAAGCGAAATAAGGAATGTTCACTTTGGAACTTTCACTTTGAATGTTCACAAAAATCACTTTGGAATAAGCAGAATTTTCAACATCAGGCTCTTACTGGAATGCTAGTCGAAGAAATTGCCCAGATGTGAATCCTCGATAAACTTGTTGCCGTTGTTAGTTAATTCTTCTTCTAACTATTAATCTGTGCGCTTCTCTTCTTTGAAAAGTGCTCTTTGTTGATTATGTTCATCTCGTGCATCATTCGATTGTGATTCACGTAACTGCGCCATGCTTACACGCGCCTTTTCATTACCTTTATAAATTTGTTCTCCTGATCTCGTATTCTTCTATCTCGCGCAGCTCTAGAATTGACTGTTTGATGACTAAAATTGGCCCAATTGCGTTTTCTTGGCATCGGTGACTATATATAAGTAATCGGCGGACCCCTATTTCAGGGGCATATGACACACACATAAATGTACAATATGTTACGCTCACAGCCTACTATTACAATAAAAGCAGCCATTTCGGAGGAGCATAATTCCCGTTGTCGAACGGGATAAAAAGTATCCTATGTCCGTCTCCTGGCTCTAAGCTACCTCCCTACCAATTTTCAGCCAAATCTGTTCTGCCGTTCTTGAGTTAAAAGTGGTGAAACTAACACGACTTTCTTTTATATATAGATTTTTGAAAAATTAAGCGGAACTTCTTTTGCCCAATTCCAAAGTATGGCCCGTATAGCTGTACAAATAATATGTAGGAAAAAAAGTTGATATTTCTACCAAGTACCATTTCCGATCGTTCAGTTATATGGCAGCTATAGGATATAGTCGGCCGATCCTAATGAAATTTGGTAGGTTGGATCAACTGGCCAAAAATAGAATCTCTATTAAGTTTCAGCTTTCTATCTTCAAAAACACGAAAGTTGGGTCATTTCCGATCGTTCAGTTATATGGCAGCTATAGGATATAGTCGGCCGATCCTTATGAAATTTGGCATGTCGTAATGTTTTGCCAAAAATAGCGCTCGTGTCAAATTTGAACTCTCTAACTTTAAAAACACCAAAGTTATACCATTTCCGATCAATCAGTTATATGGCAGCTATAGGATATAGGATATAGGATAAGTTTCAAGACGATAGCTTCAAAACTGAGAAACTAGTTCGCGTAGAAACGGACAGACAGACGGACAGACAGACGGACAGACAGACGGACAGACAGACGGACAGACGGACAGACGGACATGCTCATATCAACTCAGGAGGTGATCCTGATCAAGAATATATATACTTTATAGGGTCAAAGATGTCTCCTTCACTGCGTTGCACACTTTTGGACAAAATTATAATACCCTCTGCAAGGGTATAAAAACTCAGATTTTAAAAAAAAAAATTTTTTTTTAAAGGAAGTCATAGCATAAATTCCTAAAATTTATGTAAAATTTTAATATCTTTCTAATGAGAAGTAAAAGCATAAGTAAAACAAATCAAATAAATGATTCTGACTATTACTTCCCAGAAAAATTAAGTAACATTACAAAATATGACTGAGAGACAAATAAAATAGAAATTAAAAAAAAAAATATATATACAATATCTAAAATGGGTTTAGTCGACACAAAAGTTGTAGATTCCACGGCAAATGTCGTTAATAAAATTGAATCCGAAAAAATCGATCTTCAAACAATTACAATATTGTTAATGATAATCGTCATTATAATGTTAGCAAGCGTATTGCTAAAATTATATAAATTACACAACAAATGTTTAAAAAAAAATTCTAGAGTCAAGCAAATGACCTGGGCAAAATCTAAAAAAAAACCCAAAAAAAACAAAAATTATTACAAACAAATGTAAACACCTTAAATCTAAAAAAATAAAATAACAGAAAATAAATATTAAAATATATAACGTAATTCTTTTTACAAAGTATGGCTAAACTAAAGGCATGAATTGGAACAAAGTGTACGAGGAGTTATCAATAATTAAAAATAATTTTGACAGATCGTACAAGTCTCTAACTCAGAATATCAATATCAATCTCTAACTCAGAATATCTAACTCAATATCAATTCAAAAGAACACGGTTAGGAAGCACGTTGAAATATTAGTAGAGTGCCTTAATGAAGCGCGTATGCTAATTAATACATGATCATAGGGTAAGATTAAATCAAGATCATTGGTCACAGGTATCGAAACTTTTGATACGACTACGATCTAATTTAATATTTAAATTTACCAAGGTTTAACAAGGTGATTTGTTAACTGCTAACCAATACACAAAAGAAATGGAGCAGATCTGTGCCGGTTTACTTCAAGCACGGCGAGAGTGGTCAGAGCCTTAAATCGATAGGCACCAACGAGAACGTCGAGCGGACCGAATCCGAGCAAAAGGTGCTGGGTGCAACAGTGACAAGTTGTGGTAGCTGCCGCACTTCGGGGTCGACAAGGAAAGGATCCGAAGATCTACGAGATGAAAGTGATGACGTTTGGAGCAGCTTGTTCGCCATGCTCAGCGCAGTACTTCTAGACCGTAAACACGTTAAGGCACACGTACACTGATTCCCAGGCGGTCCTTACGATAGATGAGTACCACTACGCAGATGATTACGTAGACAGCTTCGCAGACGAGAATGAAGCTATTGCCATTTCAAAACGGGTAAGAGAAATACATGCAAGTGCCGGTTTTCTTCAAGCTCGGCGAGAGTGGTCAGATCCTTAAATCGATAGGCACCAACGAGAACGTCGAGCGGACCAAATCCGAGCAAAAGTTGCTGGGCATGTATTGGCATCCCGGCCTCTGATGACTTCAGATTCAGCGTCAAATACCATCGGGTTCACAGCAACGTGATGACCTGGAGAGAAGTCACCTGGAATGAGCCGTCGCCAGGCGATCTAGGCGCGGTCACGCTACTACTTTGGTACTGGTGGAGTACGAGCACTTCAGCTTCACGTCTTTGTGGACTCCAGCCAGTCGGCGTTCAGGCGTATGTGCAGGCGTATATTGTTCTAAAACGAAATGTGCTCCGATGAGGACAATGTCAATCCCGAGACTGGAACTTCAAGCGGCCGTGCTTTCAGCCGACACGGCTGATGAACACTGTGGAACAGGAACACAGTATGGAGATTGAATGATGCGTACCTTTGACTGGTGCCAAGACCGTGCTGCTGTCCTACAAGCTGCTTGTTGGAAACCGGGTGGCAGAAATCCTTGAGTCGACGGAAGTATCCCAATGGAGATGGGTACCGAAACCGTGTCAGACGACGCAATCAGGCCAAAACGCCATGTCGACCTAAGTCGTGATCATCGAAGGGTCACGATGGTCATACGAACCGGCTTTCATACGAGAACCAGAAGAGAATCGGCCGAAGAGTTCATCGAGTAGTTGCCGCGCAGAAGCAACCGACAAGGAAGAGATGCCATGTGACTTTGCCTTGGAGATTGCAAACGGGTTCTTTACAGAGATTTTCGGACTACAACCGGCTAGGAAGGACCACAGCTTGGGTCCTAAGATTTGTCCGACAATGTCTCGGCCAGTACAGCGTTAGTGAGGAATACGGAGTCACGGGAAATGAATACGTCAAGGCGGAGCGCCTACTGATCCGGCGGGCGCAAAGAGAAGCGTTCTGTGGAGATGGGAGAGACAAGCCGGAAAGGATCCCGAAAGAAAGCAGAACAGTACCCTATTACACTGTCCCACAGACACACGCTGACGGAGATGGTAGTACGCAACTTCTACGAGAAGATGGGGCATCAGAACCAGGATTCCACCATAGGCGAGATACGGAAGAAGTTCTGGATAACGTGCTTACGGATAACGAGATAACGAGCTTAAGTTTCGGAGAGCACCGCCGATGGAGCCAATAATGGGTTCCCTGCCATTGGACAGACTGGAAGCCCTTCAAGTACACAGGCTTGCATTATTTTGGGCTGTTGCACGGCCGCCGATTCGACGCATCAAGAAAAGGTGAGTGGCATTGTTCACCTGTTTAACCACAAGGGCCATTCACTTGGAGATGGCCCATGATTTATCTACAGATTCCTGCATTATCGCTGTGACGAACTTCATGAGGCGGCGAGGGCCGGGGGTCAAGATGAGGAGCGACCATGGGAAAACCTTC
Source organism: Drosophila bipectinata (assembly GCF_030179905.1). Taxonomy (NCBI): domain Eukaryota; kingdom Metazoa; phylum Arthropoda; class Insecta; order Diptera; family Drosophilidae; genus Drosophila; species Drosophila bipectinata. The sequence goes on along the minus strand of NW_027222874.1, from coordinate 8,681 downwards.
GTTGGAGCCAATCGAGAGACCCGAAGATTCAACGAGGTTTTCGAGCCAGAGAAGATCTAGGGCGAGCTATCATCGAAAGGAGTCGAATGAATCTTCAACTGTCCGCCGAACCCAGGATCTACCCGGAGATAATGGACAGCCGTTGGAGAGGTCCGCCACGAAGAAGCAGTAGCGACTGACTAGAATAATGAGAGACCGCTTCTGGAAGCGATGGGTGGTACTTATTGGTACGCCAGTACCTTATTGGCTTCGGCTTTGGCTAGGGAAGCGATATCGCATCATTGTCTAGTTTCCCGCTTGAGAGACTGTACAGAGACTGCCTATCTTTACAAATTTTACCACTGCATCCATCACGAAGGCATTTCGTTAAAGGGATCAAAAATAGGGCTTTAAACAATTTCGTACGCTGTTTTTGGAATAAGCCTCGTCTTCTGGAGCATATCATGGCTAATCTTCCGACCGAGAGAGTTAAAGGGTTTCAGAAAATCCCGCTCTTGCTTTCCTGCTCATTTCCTAAATGAAAAGCAGAAAGACTCCTTTTTGCAACAAATGTTCTGGCCTTGGAAGTAGGAATATTTCACTCTGATGCAGCAGCTTTCCAAATGGCGTCCCGTCGTGACTTTTGGTGACATAGTCCCAGTTAGTATAGTATATAGCCTAGTTTAGCCAGGACACTGGAGCTGATTCCTGGACGAGACAGAGTGAACCGTATTACTAAAGACAGCTGTTGGAACGATAAAGTGTGCGGTGTCAAGGTTGTGTCGGGCTTAGCAACATTTTCTATTTTTTTTTGTTTTTCCCAGTTTGGCAAGCAGTTTGCTGGTATTTGTAGCGAATGCGCTAGTGGACACTATTGGTCCAGTGCCAAAATCAGAAAATGGCAATGAGTATGCAGTCACTTTAATATGTGATTTAACTAAGTATTTAGTTGCCATACCTGTTCCAAATAAAAATTCTAATACTGTCGCTAAAGCAATATTTAAATCTTTTACCTGAAGTACGGTCCAATGAAGACGTTCATTACGGACGGTCGGATCAAGCAGCAGCACGGCGGTTAATGTTTATGTTTAAATAATGCTTAAATAATGTTTATGTAATGTTTAGTTTAATGATTAGTGTAATGTTTATTTATTAGGCTTAAGTTTGTACAAAAGCTTTGTTGATCGCAAGCCGACTCTCTCTCGGCCGCTCGACTCAACGGGCTTTCTATAGAGAGTTTTAGCTCGGCAATGTCTAGGTCGGGCCGCCCTCTCCACTTTCGAGAGCTTTAGCTCGAGGTGACTTGTTGGGCCGCCCTCTCTCTATATTACTTTCGTCCCTGCATGCACCATAAGCTGGTCTATCTGCGGATCATCCGGCTTCATCTGCATGCAGAAATAAAAATTTTTTTTATAACGTCATATTAAATACAAATTCGTCTTTTATTTACGGCATTGAAAACGCTCAATGACCAAACATTGTGGCTCAAAGTTGGAACAATAGAAAGAAGTCATAGAACTTTCAATGAGTACATACGATCTTACATATCGGTTGATAAAACTGATTGGGACGTATGGCTTCAACACGACCCCCTCTTTGGCACATACTTATTGTCCATATGAGCTAATATTCGGTAAAAAAAAGTAATTTGCCAAGACATTTTAATAGCATAGATAGTGTAGAATCACTTTATAATATAGATGACTTTGCTAAGGAGAGTAAGTATAGATTAGAAGTAGCCTTTAAAAAAGCTAGAGTTATGTTATGCAAACAAGAATAGAAATAAACTACTATACGATCATAAAGTAAGGGATATAGATATATCAGTAGGTGACAAAGTTTTATTAAAAAACGTGACAGGTCATAAGTTAGATCCTAAATATACAGGTCCGTATATAGTAACGGAAATAGGAGATAGTGATAACATAGTAATAACAAATAATAAACAATAAGCAACAAACAGTTCATAAGGATAGAATAAAAATCTATATTTCATAAATTGCACTTAGTATGGCCATACAAACCCACACATACATAGATAAATAAATACACATGGTCTTTTAATAATTTCATTTTCTTTGATTCAAATAACATAAAACAACAACAAAAAAATAATAAAATAAAATGGATGTATTAATTAGAAATTTTTATTTTAAAAATAACTTCGTTATATTACGTTATTTTTCAAAAGGAGGGAGATGTAGTATGCACATATATTGAATACCCTCTGTACCAAAAGTACTTAAAGGGTGCGCACTGTAAAACTTTGTTGCAGTGTTTACATAATCCAAAGTCCCGGTCATAAGCCCTAAGTGGCCGAAATATGAACAGATCGTTATGGCTTAGCCGGCACACAGACTAGCACTTTCTGTGTCGGCATAATCGTAAAAAACGGTCAGCATATGCATACCCCTCGCGCGTCCACTTGAGAGTGCATAACAACGTATATTGTTATATTCCTTTATACATAAGTACATAGCCGTCTCTCTGCCGCCGCCTGCGAGCAGCGCAGCTACGAGACTTAGCCTTACTTAGACTAAAAAAACATTGTAAAAGAACAGAGACATTTTGGATCGTTGGAGCGGCACCTTTTCTGTTCCTTCTAAATAAAAACAAGAAAAATGAAACCACGGAACAATCGAGTACTATGACACTATGCTATGCGAGTTATACTATGATAGCTGTGCTTTCTACTCGAAAATTCAATTTCAATTAAATCAGTGGGTGGCAAAGATTCCCTTATATTGACATTTTAGCGTAAAGTGTACATAATGTTCAAGTGTACATAATGTCTTTAATGGCAACAATCGTGCTCATTCATTACTCTCGCGTCTTGAAAGTGAGACATAGACCGTATGGGACAGTTTATGCAACAACGAATCGTATCCATTCGAGGCAGCGAATTACTCTGTGAAGTCTGTGACATTCTTTAAATATTGAATCTCACTTGATTTTTTAACTTAGCCCTTATACTGTTGTAGAGCCTCAGTATTTAATTATTATACCCTTGCAGAGGGTATTATAATTTTGTCTAAAAGTGTGCAACGCAGTGAAGGAGACATCTCCGACCCTATAAAGTATATATATTCTTGATCAGGATCACCTCCTGAGTTGATATGAGGGTGTCCGTCTGTCCGTCTGTCTGTTTCTACGCAAACTAGTCTCTCAGTTTTAAAGCTATCGACTTGAAACTTTGCACTCACCCTTCTTTCCTTCGCACGCAGTATATAAGTCGGAACGGCCGGGATCGGCCGACTATATCCTATAGCTGCCATATAACTGATTGATCGGAAATGGTATAACTTTTGTGTTTTTAGAGTTAGAGACATGCCAAATTTCATAAGGATCGGCTGACTATATCTTATAGCTGCCATATAACTGAACGATCGGAAATGACCCAACTTTCGTGTTTTTGAAGACAGAAAGCTGGAACTTGGTACAGATTATATTTTTGGTCAGTTAATCCGACCTACAAAATTTCATTAGGATCGGCCGACTATATCCTATAGCTGCCATATAACTGAACGATCGGAAATGACCCAACACTCGTGTTTTTGAAGATAAGAAGCTGGAACTTGGTACAGATTATATTTTTGGTCAGTTAATCCGACCTACAAAATTTCATTAGGATCGGCCGACTATATCTTATAGCTGACATATAACTGAACGATCGGAAATGGTATTTGGTAGAAATATCAACTTTCGTATTTAGAAGATAGAAGCTTGGGACTTTTTTTAGATTTTTTATTGTAATTAATTGGTTTTATTATGATGTAATCATAAGGATCGGCCAACTATATCCGATGTTTGCGATATATATCCGGTTTTAGCTGCAAGGGTATATCAACTTCGGCTCCGCCCGAAGTTAGCTTTGCTTTCTTGTTTTTAATAATATGCGCAAAAATCCAATCGGAGTCTTCAGTCAGATTTGCTTTTAGGCGCATCATATAAGTTGATTCATTGATTGAATCAATTGTATTTTTAAGATGCCTATATGAGTCCAAATTTATTTTTGGAATCTCAATGAGGCGATTAAGCTGATCTGAGAATGTTTTTCTATTATTCTCATATCGCTGAATGAGTAACGGCTTTTACGGTAGTTTAGCTTCAAGGATGGACTTAAATCCGTTCTTGAATAAACCAGATCCTTAAACAATTAATTGTTTGCTGGTTAATTAATGATTGTTAATTAATGAACAATCCTTAAACCAGATCCTTATTCATTCGGAATATCCTTAATTATCCATAATTTATCCTTTTTACTCCGGAGCGGAAAATTGCACTGACTTGTTTTGGGGAAAAGCGTTATAACTTCAACTATTTTCATAATTTCCTAACGAAATTTGCCGAAATGTCAGTTTCTTGTGTAAAAATATAAAAAAATGTGAGAAATATATATTTTTTTTAAAGCTACAACAATTAACTATTAAATAACGTGGGAAATTTTTAAATCTGTTTCAAATTACGCGTTTAGGATTTTTTAAGCACAAAAAAGTCACGAAAAACGTTTTTTTCAAAATAAATCAAGATTTTGAGGGTGTTATATTCGCCTAATAAACAATTCCTACTAGGTCTCTTTAAAAGTTCCTCCAATATTTTTTTTTCGCACTGTGGTATTAAAATGACTGCATTAATAAAACTATACTATATTGCCAAAATGTCAGTTTCTTATGTAAACATGTTATCTTTTTTGTTTAAAAAAATGTAAGATATATATATTTTTTTAAAAGCTACAACATTTAACTATTAAAAAACGTGAGATTTTAAAATCGGTTTCAAATAACGCGTTTAGGAATTTTTAAGCGCAAAAAAAGGGAAGAAGGGAAGAAAAGGGAAGTCGAACTCATTTTGTTATCTTCCTCGCTGATACTCGAATCCTATTTCGCTGTTGTTCTCGTTCCTTTTTCAGTTCATCCTCCGAAAGTCCAGCTCTTGCGTCCATGTTTCTTTGAGACTGCTTTTGGGAGGCATCGATTTTGGGCTCCATCGTAAAGTTTAACAGTCGATCCTCTGCATTTGCCGAATTTGTTCTTCCCGAATCTACTCTAAAATTCGAAATTTGGGATTGTTCCTTCGAGAGGCATGGTCAGCAGCACCTGCTCTTGTCGTCTCTCTTCGGTATCCTCTCGACGAATTGCAAGCGCTGCGGCGTTCCGAACCCGTTCAGATTACGAATCTTCTTCGCTGCGCACGTGCAGTGGAATCCTTAGCACGACTTTCCTCCCGCAAGTATGGGTTATTTCCGCGAACACTGGCGATATGTTGAGAGTTTCGAGTTCGTATTTGGGACGCATTCCGTTCATAGCGGGCTCTGCTGCGGCTTAGTGCAACCTTGGCAGCGTTGGTCCTGGGACAAGCGTGACACATGAAGCATTCTTTTATAGTAATGTATAAAAAAATTAAAATTATGCAATTTATATAAAAATCACCTATAGGGAATTTCGTCCTCAGGGATAATAGGACTTTACGACAATTCGAAAGTTAAGGAGTTTTCAGATACATAAACTTACCAAGGTTTGTTTTTCAAAACAATCTTTAGCACGCTATTGACGTACTTTTAATTTATATCACGGGTAAAAAAAATAATTTTGCACAGTTTGATTTCTCGCTTCAAATTTCGCACTAGTAAAAAATTACTTCCGCATTATTTAAATTTTGCACTTTAAATAATTTTGCACTTTTTACTTTCACAATTTTAAATTAAGAAATTGAAATTTTTGACTACTATTTTTTTACCCTTGCAGAGGGTATTATAATTTTGGTCAAAAGTGTGCAACGCAGTGAAGGAGACATCTCCGACCCTATAAAGTATATATATTCTTGATCAGGATCACCTCCTGAGTTGATATGAGCATGTCCGTCTGTCCGTCTGTCCGTTTGTCTGTTTCTACGCAAACTAGTCTCTCAGTTTTAAAGCTATCGACTTGAAACTTTGCACACACCCTTCTTTCCTTTGCACGCAGTATATAAGTCGGAACGGCCGGGATCGGCCGACTATATCCTATAGCTGCCATATAACTGATTGATCGGAAAGGGAGCTATATTTGGCAACACGTTGCGACAAGCCCAATTTCATAAGGATCAGCCTACTATATTTTATAGCTGCCATATAACTGAACGATCGGAAATGGTTTTTGATAGAATTCGTAAATACATAATAAAAATATTATAAAAGTAAGTCATATCTCTAAAATAAAAACTTAACGATTAAACAATCTGGAAGATATAATAAATACTTTTCAAAAACATAAACATTGCAACAGAATTAATAAATAGAATGATAAACGTCCAGATAAATATATTACAATAAAAATTAAAAAAATTACAACAATGTGTGTAAAGAAAATCTATGCCACACCGAGGACAAATGTAATTACCCATAATCATAATCTACTTCAGGCAACAAAAAAAATAAAAATCATTGCCTGAACAACATAAAATTGAAATCAGAAAATGATATGGAAGAATTTAGAAATATAATAATAAACCATATCAGAGATGAACACTATAAAATAAATATGCAAATTCCTTTCCGCACTGATATTAGAGGGGAAATAAACTTAGAACATGATAGACCCATACATGGAAAACAATACCCATATGCCCGATCCGTAGAAGAATTTGTTAATAAAGAAATTAAATGAATGTTGTCAGACGGGAGTAAATAAGCAATCGGATGATATGTTGGTGGGAACGTAAATCCACAATCCAATATACACTCACATATATATACACTCCTAAATAAAAATACATATTGACCTTTCATCCGACCCTGACATAAATATGTCTCCTGCAAGAAAGTGATAAAAAGGGATCGCAGAAGGTCAATTGGTTCCTTTTTTTTTTCTTGTCCCTTGTGATATTATTACTCCTTGTAAAATTCTGTATACTTATATATACACAAAGGCGAGTGAATTATTAAAAAGTATAAAAGAGCGGGATCACTGAATAAGTTGATTAGAACCTAACAGTAACCTTTTTGGAACGAAACCAGGAACACAAGAGTTATATATAATGGTATGTATACAAATTCTTACAACTAATAAGAAAAAAATAGCCTTACTTATATTCATGTACATCGAAGTCTTTCTTAGATACTCTGAATGATCAAAAGCCTGTTATTGGCTACACAAAGACTGAAGACTTATATATTAATTTCGAATACAAGATCATTGGTTGTAAGATAAAGAAAACCATATATGGGACGAATATAGCCCTTTATTTGACTGACAAGGACGACGAAACACTCTGGATATTTTTACCAAAGAGTTACGTAAATAAATTTTCAAATAAAACACCATTTTAGAAATTGAAGGAAAATGGAATAACATATCTTGTATATAAAGGAAAAGAGATGTCTAGATATAGCTGAGCTTGTTTACAATTTATCTCAAAGGAGTAAAAGTATAAAAGAGTTGGATTCTTACAATGGATCATCAGTTTCACATTTTCCATTAAGTCAGATACAATTCAGCTAACGTCACAATGTACGCGCATCAAATAAAATTATTTTTACTTCAATTTGAAAACATGATTTTCGAGGAACATTTAAAAAAACTTGAATATTTAAAAACAACACTAGAGGATTTAGAAGAAAAGAAAGTGCTGTACTCCAAATATAGATTCCACTACAAAATATGTCCCTGGAGGGATGATGAAGCAACTGAAGGACCAGACACTTGTAACTGCAACAAACTTCCTCTATATATAAAGGAAGCTACGGATATTATGATAAGATAATATAAAATAACTAACAGAATGTATCCAAATTTATGAAAATAAAAAAGTTTTTTTAATAGATATTATAAATAATATTGTTTATTTTTCATATTGGGTTAAAAAAAAAATCATTTAAAACATTTACTAAACATTTTTGAAATTAACTTATTATTATAGGTGAAATCTTTTATCTAAAAATTCTGTGTGAAACTTTTAAAGTTTTTCGATTGCATTTGTAAAGATCAAAAAGCATGCAGTAATGTCCACAGGTATTTGAAAAGTATCCTTCAATTGTTGCTAGTTATAAGTATATTTTGATGCATTTCTTTTTAAAAATGCATTAAATTCTTTTTTCTGAGGATATTTTCCATAAGAATCGAAACATTCTGCTGACTTTTTGTTATAGAAGTAAAATGCAAACCAATGCATTCCTGGTTGGTATGAATAATCAGTGTTAGCTACAATCAATGCTGGATATTCACGAATTTCTTTTGGTAGTTTATCGGCCGAAAAAACCCCTTTAAATATTTTTTTCGTTTGAGGATGCTTGGAGAGCAAGTCCATGATTTGTATTGTATTCATTTTTACAAAAGTACTAGAATATTTCGATGCTTATCAATATCAATCATAGAGTCGTATTCACAATAAACAATGCAAGTAACAGCCTCAGCCAGAGGCTCAGAGAATCTTCCTTCTATTCTGATCGTTCCTTGAGAAATCAGGTTAGCGCAAACACTAAAATTGGAGTGATCAGCAGTTAAATCAAACGCTAATATAAAATTATTTTTGTCAAACATTAGAGCTGCAAACGATTCTACTTTTAGTGAATCGAGTAAATTCGATTCGATTCTGAAAAAGATCGATTTAGATCGAAAAAATAAATATATAAATATATATGCTCAAAAATTTTAGAGGAAAACATAAGCCTTTAAACAATAATATAAAATACAGAGTTCTTGAGATCAACAGTTTTTTATTTACTT
>NW_027222873.1:0-20555 GCF_030179905.1 Drosophila bipectinata | reverse complement strand
CCTTTCATAGCCGAGGGAAATAATCCTTATAAAAGGGATTCTCGGCGAAATAAGGCGTTCATCGAGGCAGGTGAGTCCATTTAAGCACTCAGGGATGTCTGGGAAGTCGAACCCATTAAAAAGGTAGAGTGATGGGATTTTGCCAAGAGAAATGGAACGACGACAAGAGTTGGAAGTGTCGACTAGGAAATTTCCTTGACAAATAAAAGGCGTTGCCAGGAGAGAACGTTTAGGAGAGGAAATTTAGAGAAGATGTTTCTCCACAGCAAATACAAATAGTCGTTGGGCCTTCCTTTATTTTCCTCTGATAAAGATCCCTCGCTGATACTCGAATCCTATTTCGCTGTTGATCTCGTTTGTAGTCCAGTTCATCCTCCGAAAGTTCAGCTTGTATCCATGTTTTTTTGAGACTGCCTTTGGGAGGCATCCAGTCGATTTTGGGGTCTATCCTAAAGTTTAACCGGCGATCCTCTGCCATTTGCCGAATTTGTTCTTCCCGAATCCTCCGCTGTTGTCGGTTTTCCCAACGTTGTGATGGATTTATTGCTCCTGTGTTCTTGCGATGGGATTTCTCCTGGTTGCTCTCCGGTTATTGGCGTCCCTCTCCCGTTCTCGCTGTCTGTCCTCAGAATCCCTTCGTCGCTATCTGCTCTCTCCAGTGTTCCTTTTCTGTTCACATGCACGTTCCTCTGGGTCCTCCCGATACTCGCGCTGCGGCGTCCCGAATCCCCTCTAAAATTCAAAATTCGGGATTGTTCCTTCGAGAGGCATGGTCAGCAGTATTTTGCACCTGCGCTGGTCGTCTCTCCTCGGTATCTTCTTGACGAATAGCACGCGATGTGGCGTTCCGAGCCCGTTCAGGATTTCGGTACTCCGGAATAGCCCTTTGAGTAGAGTGTTCAGCAGTGTTTCGAAACTGTTTTCGTCGTCGCTCCTCGGGGTTCTCTCGACGAATTGCGCGTGCATCCATGTCCCGAATCCGTTCAGGAATTCGAAACTCCGGAATAGCCCTTTGAGTAGAGTGTTCGGCAGTGTTTCGCAATCGCTCTTGTCTTCGCTCCTCGGAGTCCTGTCGACAGGTTGCGCTTGCGTCTATATCCCGAGTCCGCTCTGAAACGCGATAATCCAGGTCTTGTCGACGATTCGAATATCTTGCAGCATCCATAATACGCTCCGCAGAACGGATTTCTGGGTTAGTCCTTCGAGTCGCACGCTCAGCAGTGTTTGACATCTGCTCTTGTCGTCGCTCCTCAGAGTTCTCCCGACGAGTTGAATGCGCTTGTGCGTCTCGAATCCGTGCAACGTTGCGAACCCTTTCGATTATTCTTCGCTGCGCACGTATAGTGGAATCCTGCCCGACTTTCCTCCCGGAAGTATGTGTTATTGCCGCGAACATTGGCGATATGTAGATAGTTCTGAGTTCGTATTTGGGAAGCATTCTGCTGCAACTTAAAGCAGCTTAATGGCGTTGCTCCTGGGACAAGCGTGACACACGGGGCATTCTATTATAATGCTGCACAAAAAAATGAAAATTTTGAAATTTATAAAAAATCACCTACATGGAATTTTATTCTCAGAGATAGTAGGACTTTACGATAATTCGAAAGTTATGGAGTTTTTAGATAAATAAACTTACCAAGGTTTGTTTTAAAAAAAAATCTTTAGCCAGCTATTAAAGTACTATTAATTTACATCACGAGTAAAAAAATAATTTTGCACACTTTGATTTCTCGCTTTAACTTTTTTAATGGTAAAAAAATACATCCGCGCTATTTTTATTTTGCACTGGTAAAACATACTTCCGCACTGTTACAGTTTATGCACTTGTAAAAATACTTTCACAAAAATTTTTTTTTTTGTAATAGAAGGATAACGTATGTTTAAAAGTATCCTTTAGGGACAACAATTAAATGTTATCACATAAACTTCACTTATGGATAATTTTACATATTAATATGGTAGAAATAAATTAGAGTAGTAAGGGGCGGTCCAGCGGTTGTGTCCTTTTTAGTCTTCTGGGCTGCTGGCTGTTGTCCAGCAGGTAGCTGGCCCACAGGTTCGGGTTATTATGAAGCCTCTGCATGTAACATGCGCTGCTTCTTTGGATCTCGTCCTTGACCCAAGGAAAATTGAGAACCTCGTGGATGGTGCGATTGTCATGATAGACGTGGGCCCCAGTGGCGATTCGAAGGGCTCTATTTTCGAACGTTTGTATAGTTCGGACATTCATCTTGCTCGCAGTGCCCCATAGCTGTATGCCGTACGTCCACATTGGGCGTATTATGGCCTTATAAATGAGAAGTTTATTGGAAGTTCTCAGCTTCGATCTCCAACCCATGAGCCAGTAGAAGGATCGAGGTCTTTGATCAGACTGTTTCCTCTTCTTAATCAGATGGGGCCTCCAGGTGAGCCTCCTGTCTAGGGTGAATGCCAGGTACTTGGGATTGTGGGATTGGAGAGCCGTTGAGGTTAACAGCAGGGCAGTTGCCTTTGCGGAGAGAAAATGGAGGCAGTGGACTTCTCATTATTGACGGCAATGTTCCATGGCTTTTGCCAGTCGCTGAGCAAGTCAAGCTGCAATTGCATCGTTTCGGCTGCCCCGATGGCGCTATCTGCGGTGGTAAGGAAGGCGGTGTCGTCTGCATAGGTTGCTGCGAGCAGGTCAGCCTCCCTCTGACAGGGAGGTCGGCCGTGTAAGCATTGTACATCAACGGGCCAAGAACGCTGCCTTGGGGTACACCAGCGTGAGCTTCTCCTATACCGGAAATGGCCTCGCCACATCTAACCGCAAATTTACGGTCTTCCAAGAACGACTTTAGGAACTGGAAGTATGGTCGGGGTAGGCCATTCTTTAATTTATATAGAAGAGCGGGATGCCAGACTCGGTCGAACGCCTGCTTCACGTCCAGCATGACGGCCATGCAGTACTTCTTGGTTTCAAATGCGTCCAGGATGCACTGCACCACCCGATGGCACTGCTCTGGGGTACCGTGTCTCCGCCTGAAGCCAAACTGGTGGTCAGGGATCAGTCCAGCCTCGTCAAATACTGGCAGTGCTCTGCTTAAAAACACTCGTTCCAGTATTTTGGAGAGCATTGGTAACAAACTTATTGGTCGGTAGGACGAAAGGTTTACTTCGGGTTTCCCGGGCTAAGGTATCATAGTTACCTGGGCACGTTTCCATGTGGACGGAAAGTACCCCATCACCAAGCATCTATTATAGCATCTATATTACATCCTCGTAATTAGCTGAATGCTTGGAGGTGGTAATATTTTTAATGCAATTGCATTGATACCATCATCGTTATGAGCTCAGCTGTTTCCTCCCCAGTCACAGTTCGTATTGGATTGGCGTTCCTGGAAGGCTCGGATAGCAGTCGGGCAGTTTCAGCAGCATCTTCCGGTGAGCAGCGATCGAAAGACGTAAAGAAACCTTCGAGGTGTTCGGCGAAAGCGTTGGCCCTGTCCATCTCCGATCTGCACCAGCGGCCGTCGGTTCTTTGTACAGGTGGGATCCTTTTCAGCGGCTGAAAGGCCTGCTTTCTTAGTCTTGCCAGCGTTTCTGTCGGAGATACAACGTCAAGACAACGTCAGTTGTCTTGTAGATCAGCTTTTTGCGGGCTGAACTGAGCAAGGCTGGGGTGAAAAGTGACACAGCGAAGGCGCTGTGGTCCGAGAAGAGGGGTTCTACTTCTCTCGCCTGAGTTCCGGCAGAATCCAGTCCTCCGGAGATGGCGAAGTCTAGGACATCTGAGATTTTGTGAGGATCCGTTGGCCAGTATGTGGGTCCACCGATCGCGTGACATCTCAAGTTTCGGGACTGAATCTGCCTGTATAGGGCCGAGCCCTTTGGGTTCCTAATCCCCACGAGGGGTGTTTAGCATTAAAGTCCCCTCAGATTATGAACTTGTGGCCGAGGCAATCCAGTAGGAAGCCGAATTCCTGTTCGTGGATGTTGTGCCTGGGGGGCAATATGTTGCAGCGATTGTTATGTCACCGTTGGTAGTGGAGATTTTAATTTGGGCACATTGCACCCAGTCTTCGCACATGGCTGGAAGTACCTCTTGATGCAGCTGCGAATGAGGATGGCCGCGCCCCCGCGACCTCTACCGTTCGGGTGGTTAGCGGCAATGAGGTCGTATCCTCTAGAAGTTAAATGCGTTTCTGATATGAGAAGAACGTCTGCTTGGTGGGTCCTGCAATACAGCTCGACCTCTGGCCTTCTTTTTACCCGGCCGTTAGCATTCCATATGGTTATATCTAATCTATTATGCATAGGGATTTGCAAACGGTGGCCATCATTTGGGCTATTTGGCTCAAGACCTTCTCCATCATGCGCTCAAACATAGATTCCATCCTATCCATTAGGGCGCAAATTGGATTACTTGGAAGACTGGCATCGGGAGTGGGGTTGGAGTCAAACTGTGATGCTCCGTTTTTGGCTACGCTACCAAAGCTGATGTTAGGGTTAATTTTGCTCAATTGAGGTTGCTGGCTTCTTGGGGCAGTCTGCTTGGGGGCGAACGGGTTCTTTGCCTTTTTGTAGGCTGGACCGCCCTTGTAAGAGGCCGCGTGTGGTCCGTCGCAGTGGAGGCAGACGGCTGGTTCACTGGCGATTTTGGTGCATTCGGACGATGGGTGTCTATCTCCACACTTTACGCATCTGTACTCCAGATGGCAGTACCGTTTCGTGTGACCGAAGCCATGGCAGCGATGGCATTGGGGCACATCGTCGAACTTTTGGCTGGCTCGAGGTTAATAAAGAAAATGTTTAGTGGCTTCTTTGTACCTTTTTGCGTGGGATTTTGTATATCCCTGACTTTGTGTCCATGGCGGCTGAAACCCTGTTTAATATCCTCCGTGTCGGTGGGGGAAGTGGAAGCCTTAACGACGATCCGATAAGCGTGCTCGTCTCGGGGCTGGAATGTGTGGAATCGATGGTTATTTTCGCTCAGGAACTTTTTCAGAGTTGAGTAAGTATCCTTGTCTGGAGTCATGACGCGAATAGTGTTGTTAGGGCTTGCCTTGTAGGTCACTTCAACATCTCCGCCTCAGTTCATAGTCGAACCCGCTGTAAAAATCTCTCTAAGTGCGGTTTCTACGGCATTTTGGAAGGCAGCGTCGTGGAAGCCGCTGTAGAAATGAAAACTTAGCCCCATAGCTATATCAGCATTCCCACGCTTGACCGTCGCTGTGTATACATATTTTTTTTTCTTAATATGACAGGTGTGGTTTTATTTAAAACTGTCCAGGAGGGACAACCATTAAATATTGTGACAGAAAACTTGGCTTATGTGTAACTTAAGTTAGAGGTGAAAAAAAAATAAGAATGTCTAAGCGTTATTCCGGATGAGGTCCAGCGGGTGATTTATGCGCAGCCTCCGCATCTGTTCGCTGTTAGAGAGAGGAGAGAGGACGCCAACTCGTTGGGGTGGTTGGGTAGCCTCTGAATATACTTGATGCTGCTTCTCTGGATCTCCTCCTTCACTTAAGCCAAGCACCTCGTGGATTGTCTGGTTGTTGTAATAGTCGTGGGCCCCAGTACTGATACTGGGGCTCTATTTTCAAATGTCTGGATATTCCAAACATTGATTTTGCTGAACATGCCCCAAAGTTGGATCCCGTAGGTCCAAATTGGCCGAATAATCGCCTTGTAGATTAAGATTTAGGAAGAGGTCCTCAGCTTCGACCTCCTACCCATCAGCCAATAGTACGCCTTTAATCTTACTTCACACTGCTTTTGCTTTTTGAGTAGGTGAGGCTTCCAAGTAAACCTCTTGTCTAGCGTGAAGCCCGTGAATCTGGGGTTTTCTACTTGTGGGATGGGGGAGCTTTTGAGGTGGCAATTTCCCCGACGAAGAGAAAATGTGGTGGCGGTGGATTTATCGTTATTCACTTGACTAATCCACCTTCTCTGCCAACTGCCGAGAAGATCTAGTTGCTCCTACATGACAGCAGCTGCCTCTGTAGCATTGTCAGCAGCGGTCAGGAAGACGGTATCGTCCGCATAGGTCGCTGCCATTATGTTGGGGCTCCCCAAGACTGGGAGATCGACTGTGTGGACTCCGCTTGGGGGACTCCGGCGCGGACCGCATTGAGTCCGAAAGTGGTCTCTCCGCATCCGACCTCAAATTTGTGGTCCTTCAGGAATGACTCCAGGAAGAGGTAGTAAGGTCTAAGTAGGTAAGACTTCAATTTAAGCAGGAGACCGGAGTGCCAGACCCAGTCGAAGGCTTGTTTGACGTCCAGAATTACAGCCAGGCAGTACTTCTTGGTTGTGAAGACGTCCAGGATATACTGCACCACTCTGTGGCATTGTTCAGGAGTTCCGTGGGACCGCCTGAAGCCAAACAGCCTCGCCCAGTACTGGCAATGCTTCACTCAAAAACACTCTTTCGAGTGTTTTGGAGATCATCGATAAAAGCCTAATCGGACGATAAGAGGCAAGATCGGCATCGGGTTTTCCGAGCTTAGGTATCATAGTTACCTGAGCACGTTTCCGGGAGGACGGCAAGAGCACTGTGGTCAGAAATAAGGACGGCGAATTCTCGTACATGGATTCCGACCGAGTCTAGTCCTCCTGGGGTGGCGAAGTACAGGCCATCTGGGATCTTCGATGGTTCTGTAGGCCAGTTGGTCGAAGGGCCTGTAGCATGGCCACGCCTTTTGCCTTATTAACTCTGGAGCCCCACCGATGGTGTGGGATGCTGCGGATGACCCCCGCGACCTCTTCCATTTGGATCTGTTTTGTAAAATGGGTCTCCGATATAAGGAGAATATCGGCTTTTTCAGTTTTGCCTTCGAGCTCCACTGCTGGTCTACTCAAAATTTCCTTGGATGCTTTATCTACTTTGTCGTCCTTCTTGGGGGACTTAGTAGAGATAGGTACCTCATCGTCATCGGCCGCTTCCATGTCGTCATTTTCATCTATATCGTCTTCATGAGAGGGCGAAATAGTTTTTTTCCAGTTTATCCTTTAGTGCAGATGTGGCTGCTTCGCTGATGGTTGGTTCATCATCCATGATAGGTTTTTTGGCAGGTTTCCGCTTCACTTCTCCGGGCTCGAGGTCGCTGGATTCGTCTATTTATGGACGTTTAAATTTAAACGAACTAGTAGATATCTTGAACAATGTATAGTTCTGCAGATTCTTTTTATATTTAAGAATGAGCCTGTTTTTAGTATTTTTTAACTTTGTGAGGAACCTTGTAAACCAATGAGGATTTGTTGAAGCGGACGGTTATTTTCATGGCACACGTGAGTCAAATAGTGTGAAAAAAGTTTTTAAGGTGCCATTAAGATCGGTGCATGCCAGAACATCGGACCAATCAAATGTATCGATGAGGCTTTTAAATTTATTTGCAATGCATGGAAACTTCTGATCGATGCCAGAAATGGTGTGACAGAAATTTAAAATTAAGCGTTGGGTAATATGGAACATCAGGGGTTGAGACGGCCAAAGCTCTTGAAAGACGGCCAAAGCTCTTACCATCAGGATCAGATACAAAACATAAGTCTAATAGTAGACCTTACGATTTTAAACATGGTTAATTAGACCTGGGGGAATGTCAAAAATGCAGCCAAATAAAGATTTATAACGTTTAACTTAATACAAGATGATTTTTATTTACTGGCATTAAAAATTATCAATGACCAAACATTGGTGACCCCGAATTACTAAAACAAAAACAAAACAATTTTGTATTACAACAATTTTTGTAATAAGTTTGTTTATAATAATAAACAAATTATAATATATAAAATATTTAACATAAATACAAACATAAACATAAACGTTAGTTCGCAAGCGCACATACATATTTACGATCCACAAAGCAAGTGCATTCGCTCGCCAGTCAAACTGTGATGCTCCGTTTTTGGCTACGCTACCATAGCTGATGTTAGGGTTAATTTTGCTCAATTGAGGTTGCTGGCTTCTTGGGGCAGTCTGCTTGGGGGCGAACGTGTTCTTTGCCTTTTTGTAGGCTGGACCGCCCTTGTAAGAGGCCGCGTGTGGTCCGTCGCAGTGGAGGCAGACGGCTGGTTCACTGGCGATTTTGGTGCATTCGGACGATGGGTGTCTATCTCCACACTTTACGCATCTGTACTCCAGATGGCAGTACCGTTTCGTGTGACCGAAGCCATGGCAGCGATGGCATTGGGGCACATCGTCGAACTTTTGGCTGGCTCGAGGTTAATAAAGAAAATGTTTAGTGGCTTCTTTGTACCTTTTTGCGTGGGATTTTGTATATCCCTGACTTTGTGTCCATGGCGGCTGAAACCCTGTTTAATATCCTCCGTGTCGGTGGGGAAGTGGAAGCCTTAACGACGATCCGATAAGCGTGCTCGTCTCGGGGCTGGAATGTGTGGAATCGATGGTTATTTTCGCTCAGGAACTTTTTCAGAGTTGAGTAAGTATCCTTGTCTGGAGTCATGACGCGAATAGTGTTGTTAGGGCTTGCCTTGTAGGTCACTTCAACATCTCCGCCTCAGTTCATAGTCGAACCCGCTGTAAAAATCTCTCTAAGTGCGGTTTCTACGGCATTTTGGAAGGCAGCGTCGTGGAAGCCGCTGTAGAAATGAAAACTTAGCCCCATAGCTATATCAGCATTCCCACGCTTGACCGTCGCTGTGTATACATATTTTTTTTTCTTAATATGACAGGTGTGGTTTTATTTAAAACTGTCCAGGAGGGACAACCATTAAATATTGTGACAGAAAACTTGGCTTATGTGTAACTTAAGTTAGAGGTGAAAAAAAATAAGAATGTCTAAGCGTTATTCCGGATGAGGTCCAGCGGGTGATTTATGCGCAGCCTCCGCATCTGTTCGCTGTTAGAGAGAGGAGAGAGGACGCCAACTCGTTGGGGTGGTTGGGTAGCCTCTGAATATACTTGATGCTGCTTCTCTGGATCTCCTCCTTCACTTAAGCCAAGCACCTCGTGGATTGTCTGGTTGTTGTAATAGTCGTGGGCCCCAGTACTGATACTGGGGGCTCTATTTTCAAATGTCTGGATATTCCAAACATTGATTTTGCTGAACATGCCCCAAAGTTGGATCCCGTAGGTCCAAATTGGCCGAATAATCGCCTTGTAGATTAAGATTTAGGAAGAGGTCCTCAGCTTCGACCTCCTACCCATCAGCCAATAGTACGCCTTTAATCTTACTTCACACTGCTTTTGCTTTTTGAGTAGGTGAGGCTTCCAAGTAAACCTCTTGTCTAGCGTGAAGCCCGTGAATCTGGGGTTTTCTACTTGTGGGATGGGGGAGCTTTTGAGGTGGCAATTTCCCCGACGAAGAGAAAATGTGGTGGCGGTGGATTTATCGTTATTCACTTGACTAATCCACCTTCTCTGCCAACTGCCGAGAAGATCTAGTTGCTCCTACATGACAGCAGCTGCCTCTGTAGCATTGTCAGCAGCGGTCAGGAAGACGGTATCGTCCGCATAGGTCGCTGCCATTATGTTGGGGCTCCCCAAGACTAGGAGATCGACTGTGTGGACTCCGCTTGGGGGACTCCGGCGCGGACCGCATTGAGTCCGAAAGTGGTCTCTCCGCATCCGACCTCAAATTTGTGGTCCTTCAGGAATGACTCCAGGAAGAGGTAGTAAGGTCTAAGTAGGTAAGACTTCAATTTAAGCAGGAGACCGGAGTGCCAGACCCAGTCGAAGGCTTGTTTGACGTCCAGAATTACAGCCAGGCAGTACTTCTTGGTTTTGAAGACGTCCAGGATATACTGCACCACTCTGTGGCATTGTTCAGGGGTTCCGTGGGACCGCCTGAAGCCAAACAGCCTCGCCCAGTACTGGCAATGCTTCACTCAAAAACACTCTTTCGAGTATTTTGGAGATCATCGATAAAAGCATAATCGGACGATAAGAGGCAAGATCGGCATCGGGTTTTCCGAGCTTAGGTATCATAGTTACCTGAGCACGTTTCCGGGAGGACGGCAAGAGCACTGTGGTCAGAAATAAGGACGGCGAATTCTCGTACATGGATTCCGACCGAGTCCAGTCCTCCTGGGGTGGCGAAGAACAGGCCATCTGGGATCTTCGATGGTTCTGTAGGCCAGTTGGTCGAAGGGCCTGTAGCATGGCCACGCCTTTTGCCTTATTAACTCTGGAGCCCCACCGATGGTGTGGGATGCTGCGGATGACCCCCGCGACCTCTTCCATTTGATCTGTTTGTAAAATGGGTCTCCGATATAAGGAGAATATCGGCTTTTTCAGTTTGCCTTCGAGCTCACTGCTGGTCTACTCAAAATTTCCTTGGATGCTTTATCTACTTTGTCGTCCTTCTTGGGGGACTTAGTAGAGATAGGTACCTCATCGTCATCGGCCGCTTCCATGTCGTCATTTTCATCTATATCGTCTTCATGAGAGGGCGAAATAGTTTTTTTCCAGTTTATCCTTTAGTGCAGATGTGGCTGCTTCGCTGATGGTTGGTTCATCATCCATGATAGGTTTTTTGGCAGGTTTCCGCTTCAATTCTCCGGGCTCGAGGTCGCTGGATTCGTCTATTTATGGACGTTTAAATTTAAACGAACTAGTAGATATCTTGAACAATGTATAGTTCTGCAGATTCTTTTTATATTTAAGAATGAGCCTGTTTTTAGTATTTTTTAACTTTGTGAGGAACCTTGTATACCAATGAGGATTTGTTGAAGCGGACGGTTATTTTCATGGCACACGTGAGTCAAATAGTGTGAAAAAAGTTTTTAAGGTGACATTAAGATCGGTGCATGCCAGAACATCGGACCAATCAAATGTATCGATAAGGCTTTCAAATTTATTTGCAATGCATGGAAACTTCTGATCGATGCCAGAAATGGTGTGACAGAAATTTAAAATTAAGCGTTGGGTAATATGGAACATCAGGGGTTGAGACGGCCAAAGCTCTTGAAAGACGGCCAAAGCTCTTACCATCAGGATCAGATACAAAACATAAGTCTAATAGTAGACCTTACGATTTTAAACATGGTTAATTAGACCTGGGGGAATGTCAAAAATGCAGCCAAATAAAGATTTATAACGTTAAACTTAATACAAGATGATTTTTATTTACTGGCATTAAAAATTATCAATGACCAAACATTGGTGACCCCGAATTACTAAAACAAAAACAAAACAATTTTGTATTACAACAATTTTTGTAATAAGTTTGTTTATAATAATAAACAAATTATAATATATAAAATATTTAACATAAATACAAACATAAACATAAACGTTAGTTCGCAAGCGCACATACATATTTACGATCCACAAAGCAAGTGCATTCGCTCGCACATAGCTTCATATTTATATACATACCATAATTCCGCTACGGTTCTGAGCGCACAGTGGGACAGATCGTGTTCGCCGCGAGCAAATAAAATTTACTTCGGGTTGTTCGGAACTTAATATAATCAATCATGAACTCCAGCGGCGCCGTCACAGAAGCACGCACTTCATCCCGTAGAGCTATTTTAAAGTGCAAGGCCCTGGGTTTTCTCCAGGACTTGCAAAGGATCCAAGGAGCTCTTCAGCCTGTTTCCAAGGTGTGGCCACCATGTTCAGCGACTTCAAGGCCATCATGGGGAGCTTGAGGATTTGGACGTTTTGCAGATGAGCAGTGACCTTCGATGGACTGTTTCGGAGCTCGTAGCGACGATGTGATTACTTCCCGGCTGGTTAGTCAGCTGCAGCTCCGGAGGTACGAATCATTCATGGCGGTGTCTGGTATTGGCGATACCGGTTTTGCGACAGATGGATTCTCTGTTGATGTTCTGCTGCGGTGAATACTAGGCCCTGGTTAACGCCGTCATCGCCGCCAATATCACGGACCTGCAGCCTGGCTTCAGTTTGGATGTCTCCAGCTGGAATATTCCTGGCAATCTTTCTTTGGCTGATCCTGAATTTTTCCGCCCACAGCGCATCGACCTTCCTATCGGAGCCAGTCTATTTTACGAGCTGCTGTGTGTTGGGCAAATTAAGCTGTCAGCCGGCGTGCCATTTGCTGCAGAAAACCCGACTTGGATGGGTCATGTGTGGAGGCGGTTCACATGTCTAGAGAAGATAATTCGTTTCCACTGCCCACAAGGATGTTCCGGAGAGCGCAACAATGCTGGATGATCAGCTGGATTCTCTGCTCCGCCGGTTTTGGGAAATCAAAGACTGCTCCGAGCCTATTGTGAAGCGGACGAAAAAGGAGCAAGATTGCGATGCACATTTCGTGCAACATGTTGCTCGGCTGGATTCCGGCGCTTACGGAGTGATTCTTCCGTTTCCCTTGAAAGGAAGCTCTGTCGCCGTCCTCAATTGAAGGAGCTATATACTGACTTCATAAAGGAGTATTTGGAGTTGTGTCACATGTCTCCATCCCTGCTGATGCGAACGTCTCTGGACAACACTTTCTGCCACACCATTGTGTTTTAAAGGAGGACAGTTCAACAACCAAGCTCAAGGTGGTTTTTGATGGATCTGCTGTCACCACTTCTGGAAATTCACTGAATTACGTGTTAATGACTGGCCCAGGTTTAGGTTTGGTTAAGGTTCCGATGCCATCGGGTGGCCATTACTAGAGATATTTGCAAAATGTATCGTTGCGTCACGGTTTTTCCTGGGGACATCTATCTTCAGAGCATTCTTTGGCGGGATTCCAGCCAGGATGAGTTACATGTTTTAAAGCTGGATACTGTCACCTATGGAACGAAGCCTGCCTCATTTTTAGCAGTTCGGACAATGCATCAGTTGGTAGAGGATGAGCAATTAAGGTTTATAAAAAGGGCCGAAATTCTGCGTCGCAACTTTTATGTGGATGATCTACTTTCCGGAGGCGACTCTATAGGTGAAGCTATTACCATAATGCAGCAAACATCCGGGATCCTTGCCAAAAGCCAATTTCGGTTAAGGAAGTGGTGCTCCAATGTTGCTGACGTGCTGGATAAGGTGCCTGAAGAAGATCGGAAGTCGGATGATGGCAGCAACTTCAGCAAAGACACTGGGTCTTGCTTGGGATCCTGGAACTGACCGCTTACTATTTTCTTGTGAAGGGATTCAGTCAATCTCGAAGCCCACTAGGCGCATCGTTCATTCTTCAGTCGCTCGGCTATATGACTCATAAGGCCTTGTTGGTCCTGTAATTGCAAAGGCGAAGATCTTTCTCCAGAAACTGTGCCGTGATAAGTTCTCCTGGGATGAAAGTCTTCCTCAAGCTCTTCACTGCGACTGGAATATGATTTGTAGCAGCTTTGTTATTACGCAGCGCGCCAAATTCCCTAGATGGGCGCTAACATCAAAATCCGAGGTTGAGGTCCACAGATTCTGTGACGCCAGCATTGAGGCGTATGGGGCATGCGTTTATGTCGTGTCCAAGGGCGCAGGATCTGCAAGCTATTTACTCTGCTCGAAGTCCCGAGTTGCGTCTTTAAAGACTGTTACGGTGCCAAAGCTGGAGTTATCGGGAGCCGAGTTGTTGGCTCGACTTATGTCGGAAGCAGCACTATTGAAGGTCTACGTTGGAAAGTATTTTTGCTGGTGCGATTCTGCTGTGGCTCTGTCTTGGATTTGAGAAGAACCAATGAATTGGTTGAGAATAAGCTGTGTTCTCACGGTCCTCCGTTTCTCATTGGATCCCAAGAGGCGTGGCCAACCGCGGTCCCATCTGAGAGATCAACCCTGGAGTTACGTGCAAGGGTCCTGCTCATTCAGTCTCCGTTCGCAGATATAACAGCGGTTTCTAAGTACGTTAATTCGTGTTCAGCACTGCAGAGGGAATTCGCGTACGTATACAAGTTTTCTCAACGAATTCGCCACAACGGTGTCACGGCTAGCGATATAAAATCTGGAACACAGCTGTTATGGCGGCTAGTGCAGTGGGCTTTACTAATTCGTCATTTAAAGTTAGCGAGCATCCGTTCAGTCTATTATGGAAGGTAGGCGTCACTCTCGTTCGTCTTCTTATTGCGCTCGCACCCTAAGTTGGATTTTACATATTGTACCTAATTCCCAATATCATGAGCGGCCAAATAAAGACTTATAACGTTTAACTTAATACAAGCTGATTTTTATTTACTGGCATTACCAATTACTAATCACTAATTACTAATTACATTACTAATTCGCCATTTAAAGTTAGCGAGCATCCGTTCAGTCTATTCTGGAAGGTTGGCGTCACTCTCGTTCGTCTTGTTATTGCGGTCGCACCCTAAATTTGATTTCACATATTGTACTTAATTCCCAATATCATGAGCGGCCAAATAAAGATTCATAACGTTTAATTTAACAAACTGATTTTTATTTACTGGAATTGAAAATTATCATTGACCAAACAACACAGCCACAGCCGGATACCAACTACTCAGGATCCGAAGCAGTTTTTTAACTTTATAACCACTAAGCGTTAACGTATATCTTTTCCACCTCTGCTTACGTTTGAAAATTCCTCTGCGACCTCTGATCAGGCCATTGCCGATCTATTCGAAAAATTGTTTCAAACAACTAAATCTCCGCCTAGCGACAGATCAGCAAATCTTATATTTTTTTTTACTAGGTTTCAAATCTTTATCTTCTATCCTAAAGTAGTAGACTCTTAGTAGCATAAGCTAACCAAGTTTAACCTGGTAGCCTTAACAAAGCCTTATTAATGGGGATGTAGATACCCATCCTTTACTTCTAGAGTTTCTAGAGTTTCTTACTAGAAGAGTTTCTAAATGGAAGGACTAGAAACTTTTAGTTCGACATATGCACAACATTACTTATGTCTTTGTTTAAACTACAAGGGTCTCTACTCTATTGCTTCTTTTTCCTGTCCTTTAAATTTAAAATCAAGTTTTTTAATTTTCCCTTCTGATTCCTCTTAGCTTATTAAATAAAAAATGACTAATGAATCGTTTCTCGAGCGAAACTTGGTCGTTTTGGCCTGTAAGCTTTTTAATGAATGCAGCACATCTACCTGATGCACCAATTGGTATAAAATAAAATGAACTTTGTATAAATCTTTTTATTTAGAGCCCTCGGGTCCTCACATGGATCAAATTTAATAACGATACTAAAAGTATATTTCACCAATATAACCATAGGCCTGCTCTGTACTCTGCAAGACCTTTACAAGAAAAGAAAATTTCAGAAACAAATTCCTATTTACAAGAAATTTTGTACAATACGTAGAACATAAGGAAGATAATGATATTATTATTGAAGATATTCATTGTCGCGTGTCCCCTACTCCAGCTACTCGAGCTACTCCATCCCAGCAACTCCTTGGGCTTTGAAGGCCTTTGACGGAGTTTGACGGGTCGTTAACCCCATTTTCAGACTTTGTAAGAGAGTAGGGAGTTTTGGACCCACGAGTAGGGGCGAAGGCGTTCGCCCATCATGACATAGCCCGCTTGTCACAAGAGTTCGCATATTATAGTCCGAGCCCCCCATCAGACACGCATTCTTCGGCATATGCTGCTCCACCCTGGATCGGCGTAATTTAAGGAAGGGAGTGGTCTTCTCCTCGTCCGACTTCGATTAGCCAGCCTTTTCTGCACAGGCATGAATGTTCCGCGACCGGCCCCCCTTACGTGGATAGTACCATATATGAAAGTCTTATTACCGGCTATGTACATATTTACGGCATGCAATTGCCTCCGAGTAGGTCCCGCTGTTGTATCCGTTGGATTACGGCCTAATAAACTGGTTACAAATATATGAAAAATCTAAAAACGGCATAAAATTCGATTAAAAACGAGGGCGGTTTTTTAGTACGTAGGCATCTTTGGAGGAATGAAAGTCGTCCTCCAATAGATGAATCGTGCATGCACACTCTTTTTGGCTAAACAACATCTATAACCTGAGTGTGTATCTTTTGAAGATTTTTACGACCCTTAGCGAACAAAAAAAAAATAAAAGCGCTATATTTCCTGATTTTAAAAATAAAAAAGGGGTTTATTACATGTTGCTCGGCTGGATTTCGGCGCTTACGGTGTGATTCTTCCGTTAAAATGCGGTTTTAAGTTGCTGGGAGAATCTTACCCCAAGCCGTTCGCCGATTTCTTTCCCTCGAAAGGAAGCTCTGTCGCCGTCCTTAATTGAAGGAGCTATATACTGCCTTCATAAAGGAGTGTTTGGAGTTGGGTCACATGTCTCCAGTCCCTGCTGATGCGAACGTCTCTGAACAACACTTTCTGCCACACCATTGTGTTTTAAAGGAGGACAGTTCAACAACCAAGCTCAAGGTGGTTTTTGATGGATCTGCTGTCACCACTTCTGGAAATTCACTGAATTACGTGTTAATGACTGGCCCAGGTTAAGGTCTGGTTAAGGTTCCGATGCCATCGGGTGGCCATTACTAGAGATATTTGCAAAATGTATCGTTGCGTCACGGTTTTTCCTGGGGACATCTATCTTCAGAGCATTCTTTGGCGGGATTCCAGCCAGGATGAGTTACATGTTTTAAAGCTGGATACTGTCACCTATGGAACGAAGCCTGCCTCATTTTTAGCAGTTCGGACAATGCATCAGTTGGTAGAGGATGAGCAATTAAGGTTTATAAAAAGGGCCGAAATTCTGCGTCGCAACTTTTATGTGGATGATCTACTTTCCGGAGGCGACTCTATAGGTGAAGCTATTACCATAATGCAGCAAACATCCGGGATCCTTGCCAAAAGCCAATTTCGGTTAAGGAAGTGGTGCTCCAATGTTGCTGACGTGCTGGATAAGGTGCCTGAAGAAGATCGGAAGTCGGATGATGGCAGCAACTTCACAAAGACACTGGGTCTTGCTTGGGATCCTGGAACTGACCGCTTACTATTTTCTTGTGAAGGGATTCAGACAATCTCAAAGCCCACTAGGCGCATCGTTCATTCTTCAGTCGCTCGGCTATATGACTCATAAGGCCTTGTTGGTCCTGTAATTGCAAAGGCGAAGATCTTTTTCCAGAAACTGTGCCGTGATAAGTTGTCCTGGGATGAAAGTCTTCCTCAAGCTCTTTACTGCGACTGGAATATGATTTGTAGCAGCTTTGTTATTACGCAGCGCGCCGAATTTCCTAGATGGGCGCTAACATCGAAATCCGAGGATGAGGTCCATAGATTCTGTGACGCCAGCATTGAGGCGTATGGGGCATGCGTTTATGTCGTGTCCAAGGGCGCAGGATCTGCAAGCTATTTACTCTGCTCGAAGTCCCGAGTTGCGTCTTTAAAGACTGTTAAGGTGCCAAAGCTGGAGTTATCGGGAGCCGAGTTGTTGGCTCGACTTATGTCGGAAGCAGCACTGTTGAAGGTCTACGTTGGAAAGTATTTTTGCTGGTGCGATTCTGCTGTGGCTCTGTCTTGGATTTGAGAAGAACCCTCTCGGTTCAATGTTTTTTAGTACGTTAATTCGTGTTCAGCACTGCAGAGGGAATTCGCGTACGTGTACATGTTTTCTCAACGAATTCGCCACAACGGTGTCACGGCTAGCGATATAAAATCTGGAACACAGCTGTTATGGCGGCTAGTGCAGTGGGCTTTACTAATTCGTCATTTAAAGTTAGCGAGCATCCGTTCGGTCTATTCTGGAAGGTAGGCGTCACTCTCGTTCGTCTTCTTATTGCGCTCGCACTGGCATTTTATTTACTGGCATTACTAATTACTAATCACTAATTACTAATTACATTACTAATTCGCCATTTAAAGTTAGCGAGCATCCGTTCAGTCTATTCTGGAAGGTTGGCGTCACTCTCGTTCGTCTTGTTATTGCGGTCGTATCCTAAATTTGATTTCACATATTGTACTTAATTCCCAATATCATGAGCGGCCAAATAAAGATTCATAACGTTTAATTTAACAAACTGATTTTTATTTACTGGAATTGAAAATTATCATTGACCAAACAACACAGCCACAGCCGGATACCAACTACTCAGGATCCGAAGCAGTTTTTTAACTTTATAACCACTAAGCGTTAACGTATATCTTTTCCACCTCTGCTTACGTTTGAAAATTCCTCTGCGACCTCTGATCAGGCCATTGCCGATCTATTCGAAAAATTGTTTCAAACAACTAAATCTCCGCCTAGCGACAGATCAGCAAATCTTATATTTTTTTTTGCTAGGTTTCAAATCTTTATCTTCCGTCCTATAGTAGTAGACTCTTAGTAGCATAAGCTAACCAAGTTTAACCTGGTAGCCTTAACAAAGCCTTATTAATGGGGATGTAGATACCCAGCATTTACTTCTAGAGTTTCTAGAGTTTCTTACTAGAAGAGTTTCTAGATAGAAGGACTAGAAACTTTTAGTTCGACATATGCACAACATTACTTATGTCTTTGTTTAAACTACAAGGGTCTCTACTCTATTGCTTATGTTTTCTTTCCTTTAAAATTAAAATCAAGTTTTTTAATTTTCCCTTCTGATTCCTCTTAGCTTATTAAATAAAAAATGACTAATAATAAAAAATGACTAATGAATAGTTTCTCGAGCGAAACTTGGTCGTTTTGGCCTGTAAGCTTTTTAATGAATGCAGCACATCTACCTGATGCACCAATTGGTATAAAATAAAATTAACTTTGTATAAATCTTTTTATTTAAAGCCTTCGGGTCCTCACATGGATCAAATTTAATAACGAAACTAAAAGAGTATATTCCACCAATATAACCATAGGCCTGCTCTGTACTCTTCAAGACCTTTACAAGAAAAGAAAATTTCAGAAAAAAATTCCTATTTACAAGAATTTTTGTACAATACGTAGAACATGAGGAAGATAATGATATTATTATTGAAGAGACTCATTGTCGCGTGTCCCCTCCTCGCACAGGCGTGTCCTGCCGCGGGTGTTACCCGTCTGTAAGGAGCTACTCCATCCCAGCAACTCCTTGGGCTTTGAAGGCCTTTGACGGAGTTTGACGGGTCGTTAACCCCATTTTCAGACTTTGTAAGAGAGTAGGGAGTTTTGGACCCACGAGTAGGGGCGAAGGCGTACGCCCATCATGACATAGCCCGCTTGTCACAAGAGTTCGCATATTATAGTCCGAGCCCCCCATCAGACACGCATTCTTCGGCATATGCTGCTCCACCCTGGATCGGCGTAATTTAAGGAAGGGAGTGGTCTTCCTCGTCCGACTTCGATTAGCCAGCCTTTTTGGCACAGGCATGAATGTTCCGGGACCGGCCCTCCTTACGTGGATAGTACCATATATGAGAGTCTTATTACCGGCTATGTACATATTTACGGCATGCAATTGCGGCCTAATAAACTGGTTACGAATATATGAAAAATTTTGAGTGATGAAACATGGATCCTGACTTCAGAAACTTGCTGCCGTAGCATAACATCTAAAAACGGCATAAAATTCGATTAAAAACGAGGCGGTTTTTTAGTACTTAGGCATCTTTGGAGGAATGAAAGTGCATGAAAACTCTTTTTGACTAAACAACATCTATAACCTGAGTGTGTATCTTTTGAAGATATTTACAACCCTTAGCGTAAAAAAAAAAGCGCTATATTTCCTGATTTTAAAAATAAAAAAAGGGTTTATTAGGTGGTTTAGAAGGTGGTTCTGTTGATGAAGGGACTTCAGAAACAAATTAATTAAGTTCGTTTTTAACTTCACTTCATTGAAGAGTTCACTTGTAAAAGATAGACGCTCCCATCGAAACACAGAAATAAACTTTTTAAGAGACATTAGAGATCATTTTGAAAAAAATGTTTTTGTTTAAGTTTAAAAAAAACAACAAATTACTTTTATGTTTTTTTTCTTACTTCTAAGATGGTTGATCTTTAAGAAAAAAATTTGGATAATTAGAAACTCTTAAAAATGACATTTTCAATGATTTAGTAGCTCTACTTAGGTTATACGTTTTTCAAATTAAATCTTAAAAATCTATTTTAAGTTTTTTTTGATACGACTATATGGCGGATTGGACGGTCCCCTAGAATTCGCTTATTAAAGTCCGAGTCCTCCATCGCTGTGGTGTACATATTTACGGCTTGCAATTGGTTGCGAGAAGGGCCCCCTGTTGTACCCGTTGGCTGACGGCCTGATAAATTGCTTACGAATATATGTCAATTTTTGAGTGATGAAACATGAGGATCCACTTCAGAAACTTTTTGTATATGACTATATCTTCCGTTATCGGATTTTCCCAGATATAAATGATATATCAACAAGAAAGGAAAGCTAACTTCGGGCGGAGCCGAAGTTGATATACCCTTGCAGTTAAAACCGGATATATATCGCAAACATCGGATTTAGTTGGCCATCCTTATGAAATTTGGTAGGTTGGATGAACTGACCAAAAATAGAATCTGTACCAAGTTCCAGCTTTCTATCTTCAAAAACACAAAAGTTGGGTCAATTACGATCTTTCAGTTATATGGCAACTATAGGATATAGTCGGCCGATCCTTATGAAATTTGGTAGGTTGGATCAACTGACCAAAAATAGAATCTGTATTAAATTCCAACATGCTATGTTCAAAAACACGAAAGTTGGGTCATTTCCGATCGTTCAGTTATATGGCAGCTATAGGATATAGTCGGCCGATCCTTATGAAATTTGGCACGTCGTCTTGTTTTGCCAAAAATAGCTCTCATTTTAAATTAGAGTTAA
>NW_027222872.1:0-65384 GCF_030179905.1 Drosophila bipectinata | reverse complement strand
AAAAATTCTCAAATTTGGTTTTTGTGTTCGTTAGGGGTATAGTGCAGCCACTTGACCGCACTCCTTAATATGTGGGTTCTTTTTTGTGGTGCAATAAAATTGTAGGCAATTTCTACAAAAGTATCGTTCCGAATTTGAGTTATTTACTTGTGATTTACACAATGTTTTTATACTTGTTATGTATGCATAATGCAAACAATTTTCTTTAGGATTTTCTATACCCAATATATCAATATGGTTGCTTTTAACTTCTTTAGTCCTAATTGAAGGACCTTCTATGCGACCATCATAAATTTCATATACGTTTATGCTGTAATTTGAGTTATTTTTCTCGAACAGCTTTATTCCATCCTTTGTAAGGGGAAACTCTATTTGGGAAACTCGAAATGTTTAATCTTTTTTGATCATATTTCATAATGGTTTGGCTAATATCCAAAATTCCATAAAATGAAGTTCTGGGCAGTTTTTCGCGAGCTGATTTTTTTTTGCGCTGATGTATCAAAATTGATTTTGTATGTGTTTCATATATGCTATGTGAGCCAAAATGCACCACTTAAAACAATAAATGTCATTATTTTTAACGTTTATGAGAGCATTTCTTTTTCTTATGCTCTTAGGTGCTTCAACCTATCCTGAACCAGGAAGCTGCTCTAGCTTTAATATTTGTATTTCATAAAATGTAAAATGCTTAATAGCCCATCCAGAATCCCTCTCCTGGAATTCATCGGCTTTTGCAATTAACATTTCGTTATCGTCATTTAAAATGTATTCGATGTCGTTATATGAGCTGACGTAAATTGCTTTAGAGTTTGTTGAGAAATGTTTTGTTTCTTCTTGCATCTTATCAGCTTCTTCAGTTGGTTATACATATTTTCCATTAACTGGTAGACGCTCTTTTATAGCTCTTAATTCGCTTAGCCCATATTTTAAAAATAAAAGATAAATAAAAAGATTATTTTTACATCCATTGTAAAATTCTTTTTAATCTGTATTCTTTATACTTTTTTGTGTTAAAAGAATCACTTTGTGTTATAGAAAATGTGTTAGCATTTTGCCACACAAGTTTCCTTAATGCTGCTCTATGATTTGGAGAATGTAAATGAATTCTTTCCTCAACTAAAGCATAATTTTGCTTACAATCGGGACAAAAATTCGTCTCAGCAATTGTGCGGTCTAGTCTAGCCCTTTTTGATGTGGATGGCTGATCTTCAAAATCCATGGGTTGCCCCTTTTGAGGGCTAGTTTCCTTGGGCACACCAGCCATCCGTTTTAAAGCTGATGATACGTTGAATATACTATGTTTTGCAGTAGTTCCTTGGATTCTGATTCCTTGGATTTTTGGTTGTTGATTTTCATCCTGTTTTTTGGACACCGTTGTTCGCGAACAATACAAAACTTTCGCCAAACCGTTGGCCTGAGATTTCTTTTTCATCTCCTAGAAGGCATTTCGCGGTCGTTCATATCGCTCATAATGAGTTATAAACTCATTCAAACTAATAATTTTAGAGCACAAGTCACATGCAACTTTCGACTTTATTTTTATGTTTTTAGGTTTTTGTTTTTTATTTTTTGTAAAAAAGAAAAAGCGTAAAAATTGCTTTAACCGGCAAGGCAAGATTTATACTAAAAATTTGATTCTTAGCATAAGCCTCAAAACCTATTGATCCTCGAAAACGGAAAACAGGTACTTGTATTTGAATGTATTGGTATCATCAATACATGTACATGAGTTAACGCATGAGAACCACCCCAATTTTCCACACATTTTTCCGGTTAATGAATCGGGAAAACCAATCAGAAGACTCGAAAGAAAAGGTAACGCTTAGAGTCTACAGTAGGGAGTAAATAGGCAATCGGCTGATTTCTTGCGTCATATCCGTGTATGCATGTATATGTTGGTGGGAACGTAAATCCACAATCCAATATACACTCACATATATATATCATCCTAAATAAAAAATACATATTGACCTTTCATCCGACCCTGACATAAATGTCTCCTGCAAGAAAGTGATAAAAACTTGATATTAAAAAAAAAAGTTACTTAAAAATTATTAATTATTAAAACTTGATAAAAAGTGATATTATCAGTGATAACTGCAGTTATCCACTGATTGATTACTTAGATTGAAAGGTAAGTAGATTGGACAATTTAAATGATGATGAGTACGACATGAACGCTAAAAATCCGATTCTTCTGAGTAATGACTACCCAATAGTTACACTTTTTTTCAATTTCCATCATCAACAAAACTGTCATATTTGTACCGAAACCGTCATTTCCAATTTGCGAATGAAATACTGGATAACAAAATGTAGAAATTCGGTCAAGAAAATAATTCGTAATTGCCAATTTTGTAAATATAGGCGTGCCAAACCACAGACTGCTTTAATAGGACAACTTTCAAAATGTAGAATTGAACCAACCGAAAGAGCTTTTTTAAAAATTGGTTTAGATTATTTTGGTCCCATCGAGGTGTTGGTAAACAGGAGTCATGTAAAACGATATAGGGTAATTTTTACTTGTATGGCCACCCGGGCTGTTCATCTAGAAATAGCAGAAGACTTGTCTTGCAACGCATTTAAGCATGTCTTTCGTCAGTTCGGTTGCCGTCGTGGTTTTCCAATAGAATTATATTTAGACAATGGAACCAATTTTAAACGAGCAAGTAAGGATCTTAAATTGATTATAGATAACACAGTGCGACAGTGATTTGGAACTTTCGAAGTAGGAAATTTTCATTAGGTCGAATATAGTATAAAACAGTGGTCGGCACGGCCCTATCCCGAGGGTATAGGAAATTTCTCTGCCCGAGCTCTGCCACACACACCCAGTATAAATGTGTGAAACGTCATTCTCACAGCCTACTTTCTGCTATTCGTTACTAACACTAATTCGTTTAAATCATATCAATGTTTTGGGGTGCCGACCACCGGTATAAAACCATGTTTGAAATCTTGATTTATTTGGAAAAAACGGTTTTTCGGGAGTTTTTTGCTCTTAAATTTTCCTAAACGCGTAATTTTAAGCCGATTTTAAAACTTTTTTCGTTTTTCAATAGTTAAATGTTGGAGCTTTTGAAAAAAAAAATTAGATCTTGAATTTATTTCAACAAAAAGGATAAAATTTTTACGCAAGAAACTGAAACTGACATTTTTGAATTTTTGTCTTGTTTTTCGGACTTTGACGGACTTTTTTTCGGACTTTTTCGGAACTTCCAAGAAATGGTATCATTTTTGATACATATCAATATTGTCTCATCAATTCTGAATAAAACGAGACCAGTTTCATTACGAAATTATGAAAATTGTTGAAGTTATAACGCTTTTCCCAAAACAAGTCAGTCCAATCATGCTGGCGTTCCGGAGCAATAGTGTGCCCTTCCATTCCGCCTATTCCTTTCTTTCACACACTTTTACTCCGGAGCGCTAGTAAAATTGCACTGACTTGTTTTGGGAAAAATTAAAAATCGCGTTATTACGCGTTTAGGAATTTTTAAGAGCAAAAAAGTCCCGAAAAACCGTTTTTTCTAAAAAAAAAGATTTTGAGGGTGTTAGAAAAATTTCAAACACGGTTTTATACTATATTCGACTTAATGAACAATTCCTACTAGGTCTCTTCAAAAGTTCCTCCTATTTTTTTTATTTTTGTCGCACTGTGTAATATATTTAATATATCTGACCACTGACCAGGGCAAGGCATGGCCCCGTCTTCCCTATACCGGATGCAGCTGAAATCGATCTCAATGGCGGGAATCGATCGCTCCTCCGAGGGGCCTTTGAAATTATTGCATAATGACAGAGAATTATTGCTTTGTTGCTGTTGCTTTTGACAGAGAAGCCCTCGCTGCCTTGACTGACATTTTCACACATTTCAATTCCATAATTGATATGCGGTCAATTAGCTTAAACGCCCGTTAAAGCACGAAGCCACAATTTGTCGACATTCCCAGAGCTGTGGTCTGTAGCGTGTAACGGTCTTTTGCGCTTTTTTTTTTGTACTTACGAGGGCACGCTATAGAGTCCGGCTCTAGCTCGTCGGCTTTGCGGATGGAGGTCTTGCTTCATACTAATCCTAACACTGCTACATTTTAATATAAAATAAAGTCCAGAATTGAGCGTGCTGTCGACAAGATAGATAGCTAGATACTAAACCGGGACAACGGAAGAATCAAATCGAGGCGAAACAGATAGAGTTAGAAAGAGAGAGCGAGGAGAGAAGTATAAATTCAAAAATAAAACTAAAACAAAAATTTGGCTAAGACCAATGTGGTTGTTGATATTATTCCTAAATGTTTGTTGGTATAAAAATAGACTAATTATACGAGAGGTAAACATATATGTAAAATTTATAAAATAAAAGTTTATATATAAATGTAATATAATAAAATTTGGTAATAGTAAATATCAATATGAAGGTGAAAATAAAATTTTAAATGTGGGTATTAGAAAAATGATAAAAATATAAAATTCATAAGTATCCGTTAGTCACCAATTAAATCATTTAAATGAAATTGTAGCTTTTGTTAGTTTTGTTTGGATGTAATGATGAAGGATGAATATATTATTTACATTATGGAATTAAAAATTCAGTGTGGCCCGAGAAATTGTTCTCAGTGTATGTGCAAAAGGTAAATAACTCTAGGTAAGCGTAGGTTTATACATAAATATAAATAATTCCCGTCACATCCCAATGATCTGGGACTTTCGAAATATCCAAAAACAAACCGAAATATCTCGTTTCGTTTTCGCGATATTTATTTCGGCAACAAAAAGTGGTCGTTGGCGCCATAGTGCGACGGCGTAAAAGTGTTTTGGCTTCCAAATTTCAATTTCAATTCCTCGATTCTGTTTTCAATGCGCCGATGTGTTAGTTAGTAGAAAATTTATATACGAACAAAGCAAACGGTTGTTCTCAGACTTTTTGATCAAAGCCTCATTGAACAACACTTATTTTGAGACCCCAGCAATCGGTAAACAGTTATTTGCGAGGTATAGTTTAAAAACATTAGAGCATAGATTATAAACGTTTCATCTGGGGTCCCACAAGCGTTTCTCTTCTGTTTGTGACGTAGTGTTATAAACTATGCTCCTACATTTATGATGATGTCAATTTAT
The DNA here is from genome assembly GCF_030179905.1 of Drosophila bipectinata. NCBI lineage: Eukaryota > Metazoa > Arthropoda > Insecta > Diptera > Drosophilidae > Drosophila > Drosophila bipectinata. The sequence continues at coordinate 60,266 of NW_027222872.1, read as the reverse complement.
GTCTTTCTTTCTCAGACTATTTTCTTCATCGACTCTTGCGAAGTCTTCTTGTGGTGTTTAAACAATTTTTTTTTACTGTTTGAAGTGTAAGGTTATGAGGTTCAATCGCAGTGACTTGGCGATGTTGGAGTCCTTTTTGACAATAAGTTAACAGTTAATAAAGCCATGGGGTGTGCTAGCTTTTTCAAAAGTCGGTCAAAAGAATTTGATGATCCTTGATGAATTTGATGAGTCCGAAACACTTTGTTCATCAAAGGAGAATTGCATATATCAAAATGCAGATTCTGTTATTTTCATTAAAAAATTTAAACTGCCGGTTACTGCTATTAAACCTATCTCCATTAAAAGAGTGCCGTACTTGTGCTGGAGTTATGCTACTTCACGTGCATAACATCATAGCATTCACCTTGGACAGGTGGTCTCAAAATTAGTTCATGATCAACTTGGTTCAACTAGATCCATCCAACCTCTTTGGTTACCAATTCAAGGTCTCAAGGTCTAATTTTGCTGAACACGATCTCTTTTAGCTTAATTGTTCTAATTTTTAGTTATAATAATTCAGAAAAACAGATCATTGTTAATTTATTTATAAATAACATGGTCTGAATGGTCGAAACACCATTGGCGAAAATACTATACCGAGAGGGTTTTTCTCGAATCCAAGACGGAGCCTCAGCAAAATCTCACCAGCCAAAATTCTTTCCATCGTAGGTAGTGGTGCTTAAGCTGTGCTACTTCCGACATAAGTCGAGCCAACCACTCGGCTCCCAACAACTCCAGCATCGGCACCGTAACAGTCTTTAAAGGGGCAACTCGGGACTTTGAGCAGAGTAAATAGCTTGCAGATACTTTGCCCTTGGATTCCATGGAATCCATGGATCTTTACCTCGGATTTCCTGTTCAATGAAAATATATAATTGACAGTCAATAAAACCAGGGGCGTGGAATACGTTGTTCATCAAAGGTCGTATCGTTGCCAGTTTAAACTACCTCCATTAAATAAGCTCCGTAATTGTGGTGGGGTTATGCTACTTTATGTTCTTATTCTTGAGCAGGTGGACTCAAAATTACTTCTTTATTAATAAATAAAAATTTATATTTTTTTTGTTCCTAATAGATTAGCTAGATCCCTCCGGGTTTTTTGGTTACCAATTTCTAGATCTAATTTTTCTGAACTCGATCCATTTCGCGTTATTTTTAAAAATTACAACTCATTGTCCCATTTATTATCCCTTGAACTATCCCTAGATGTAATTAAATCGAAAATTATAGAATTTTTTTTAGCTTAATTATCCTAACTCTCAGTTATAATAATCTAGAATAACATATAATTGTTAAAATATATAAATAAATAAATTATGGTTGATCTCCCGGAGCAAAGAGTTGGCGTCTCCCAGGGCCTTTTTATTATAAGCCGGAAGTGCTCCAGTAAAAGTTACCAAAGCCAAAGCCAAAACCAAAGCCGTCCATCTGGAGCTTGCAAGGGATCTGTCCACAATGTTATTTCTGCAAGACTTGAAGCGGTTTATATGTACCCGCCGAAAGCTTCAACATATTTGGTCTAAAAAAAGCAACCAACATTTTCGGAGCCAAAAACGATCAAAAGGTTAAAAAACGATTCGAAGTTGCCCTGATAAAGCCAAAACTCTGGGGTGAATGTCGGGACAGCACTCTCTTTCCTAGTATCTTTGCGCACGTATCCTAATCTGGCGTCTCTCTGCTTTCATATCCGATTTCTTAGGCAGCAAAATAAACATTTTTATAACGTTTTTAATTAATTGTCGTTGAAAAATCAGGACCTTTATTGTTAGAGGACCTAACAGAATCTTTATTTTGCCACTGTACGAATGAAATAAAACTTAATAATACGATTGATACAGCTAAAAGACATTGCTGTCTTTTAGGTAGTGAGATATATAAAAAGATACCTCAGAAACAAAGAAATGCAAAGAAAAAGTTCAGAGAAAAAGAAGCAGAGCTAGATTTTGAAATGTATAAAAGTTTGAAGTTTTCTCCAGTAAAATTTTAAAATTAATTCACAAGTCCCAGTTTGTTAAAAAACAACAAAAAAGTTGGTTTTCTTGCAACGACTGCCAGACACCACAACCTTGATCCGTAGTCTAAATTTTTTTTTCAATAAATGGTTAATAATTGGGTGAAAGAACCAAACAGTTTACTTGAGAGCTATCGTCTTGAATACTCTGGGGAAATATAAATCAAATATGTTTCTTTTACTGATATAATCATTATTGTTGTATTAGTATTATGATTACGAATATTTTAAGCAGAGTATGTTTTGCACAAAGAACAAGCAAAATAAAAAAGCAAGCAAAGAAAAATGCATACCAATCGGCCTGCCGAATGTTATAAAGCTTTCATAAATATCGTATGACTGCTAACAATATTTGTCATATGTTTTACCTGTTGCACAACTAATTTGTGTTTTATTTCAACTGTAGGCATGTGGGATAACATCCTTTTGAGGGTCTCATTAGTCCTCTGAGCTTCAGCTAACTTGTTCTTTGTATTCGAGTTTTCAATGGACTGCTTTAATGCGCGCCTGAAATAATTAAAAAATGTAAAAATAATTAAAACATTTTATATGATTGCTGACTTTTGAAGGACTTGTAGTTTTTCTAGAAGCTCAAATTTTTTTGGATCTTCTCCTTTTAATATACGCCATCGATGCACTCCCGTTGGAGTTTTGGCATCTTCTGTTAAAGCTCGTATACGTATTCGTTCTTGATTTAGAGACCTTTGGAGACGAACAATTTCTTTTCTCATATCAGCCGTGCTTTTAATTGCATGCTTTAAGCATTCACTTTCAGTATGAAGGTTAGAAATTTCCTTTTTTAGTAGTCTTATATCCTCAACACGTTGATTGTATTGTGTTGTGCCATTGTCTAAAGCATTTTGAGCGATTTGCAACTTTTCTTTAATAACTACAATTTCATCATTTCTTCGTACCATTTGCAAGCCAACAAGATTTCTTTCCTTTCTCATTTCCTCCAATTCATGACCCATTTTCATAAACTTTAGTTCATCATTAGATATAGTTTTAGCGAGCATTTCGTTTTTTGTTTTCATTTCCCTCATGTCCTTGCGCAACCCAGCAACTAAATTTTCTTTGTTTTTTAGTTCGGATTGTAACTCTTTTATATAATTATTAAGATGTTCAATTTTTAAATTTAACGAGTTAATTTTTACTTCATTGGCACTAATTTCGGTTGTAAGTTGCTGAATTTGATGACCAGATTTCTAAGAATGAAAAATAAGTTCATAAAAGTACGTTTATATACCCTCTAAATTTGCAAAAGTGGACACTGGTCCGAATGCATAAAATTCATCCAGAAACTATTAAATTGAAGCTAACAAAAGGGCTTGTTAGACTTGCCACAAACCCATTTTTTTTTTGAAAGGCGTATATGAGCCGTAAAGGGCGGGATCGGACGACTATATTATATAGCTGGTATAGCTGGAAATGACCCATCTTTGGTATTTTTTTAAGATGGAAGCTTGGAACTATTTTCATTTTAATTAATTGGTTTTTTCATAAAAATCTCTAAGAATCGCTAAGAAAAATCTCTAAGAAAGAATCCAACTATATCTAATATTTGCAACATATATCCGATCTAAGCTCAAGGTACATTAACTTTGGCTCCGCTCAAAGGTTCCGTTCCGCTGCCAGCTATACGATATCGCGCCGATCCTTATGAAATTAAGTATATCTTATTATTCTGCTAAAAATAGCATTAATAAAAATCCGAACTCTCGAACTCTAAAAACACCAAAGTTATATCATTTCCGATTAATCAGTTTTATTGCATCTGTTACGATAGATATCAAAACTGCTCCCGCGGCATCCGGCAACGGTGAAGTTGCAGAACCGATAGTTTAAGCTGGTGTTGAATCTCTGTTAACTCAGCCGGTAACCATGTGCCTAAGCTTTCTTTTCTATTTGACACTGGAGGGAAGCGGACGAGAAGTGAAAAAATATTAAGATTTAAGATTTATTATGAATTACTGAATTACTGAATGAATTATTATGAACCATTACTTTACTAGGAACTTAAAGTGCTTTCACTGCTTGGAGTGAAAGAGTGGTTACCGACTGTACCACTGTTAGCCCTTTCTGCCCTGTTATAAATGAAGAAAACAATAAACAATTATCATCTATCTTCGAATTCCTGCAACAGCATATATATGATATAATTGTCCGATCTGGCTAGGATAAATATAACAAAATTTTGTGCCAAGTTTCAAGTTCCTACCTCAACTAGAAGTATTTTTGGACGCTCTCCCCATACAAGCCGGACCACTGTGCAGTTGGCAGTTTGCAAATGTCATATAAAGCCGGCAGATCCGACTTGATAGATGAGAGCCATGAGAATTCTCCTATAATTTTAAGACCTTTCCAATCCATTTACGATAGATGGGTAACTTTTATACTAAGTGCACTACTTTTATACTACTACTTTTATACTACAATGTTTTAAGTCGATAGCATAACTGACAGACAGCATAACTTCAGACAGACTAATATGGTTTTATATGGTTCCAATAGGTGATCCCAACCATTTATACAAATATATTATATAGGATCGGAGATTTCTCCTTCACTCCATGGGAAATTTTTCAAAAAATTTGGAATTTTTTTGCAAGAGCTTTTAGTATTCAAAAAAAATTCTTACGGATTGTAGAATTCGAAAATTATCTCTTTCTTGTGTTGTGTTTTCCAAGTTCCGTTGCAACATCATTTTTTCCGAATGAACAGATTCCAATTGTTTTTTGAAGTTGTGAACTTCTCTTTGTTTTTCATGTAATTTTTCGGTAAGATCGTTCACTTGATTGGTTTTCAGCGATATTTGATCTGAAATAAATAATATATAATGTTTTTTATAAAAATATTATTTAACTATAGATTTAATAGTTGATTAAATTATGATGCGAATGCAGTGAGACTAGTGAAGAAAGTAAGGCTCGACTAAGGAATTTGCGGAGCTGAAGCTTCTAGAAGCCTATTGAAGACTTCTATCACTTCTTCTTTAACAAACGGTCGTGTTTTTTTTTTTTTTGAGCGCACTGCGTTAATGATAAATATTGCTGTAAACCGGTGTTTACTATACTTATTTGAGAATCGAATTCGGGGGAAGCTTCAGTTTTAACTTTAACCGAATCGCTTCGCGCGAGTTATACTATTGTCATCACTTCTGTCATCACAACACCAAAATACAATGACAATCCAGAAGAGTGTTTAACATAAACACGCCGACAACATACATGGGAGCAATGCAAGGAAAAATTAACACATCACTATCTACCCAGGATGAACCAAATGGGACTCATCAAAAAGATCAACCACCTAATAGTAACAAGTATTCGAGATTTAGATATAAAGGTAAGGTACATTGTAGAGGAAATTAAAGATTTCGCCGTATATGAAAACAATGAAAACTTACTTCATTGCCTTCACTGCCTCAGTTTCGGATGCCATTTCCCGTTGGTCTGGTATACATTATTGTTGTGAAAATTGTGCAAGGCGAAATGAGGACGTTCATGAGAAACACCAAAAATGGATTTAATGAGCTGATCACTGGTTTTCGTAAAAACAATGACCAGCTCTGTGAAATGTGTCCCCTTAGCGTAAGAAATCCGCTGTTTCTGATCCGCCTCAGCCTGCTCAGCCGACATTAATGCAGCCGCTCTTATCGTCCGAATGCAGAGAACAATTCGTCCGAATTTCTCAGGGAAAATGAGCAATAGGGAACGAAACCCCCATTAGAGTCACCCAAAAGGGTATTCCACAGTCCGGACCACCGGCACCGACCGACTGATGCTGCAGTTCTCGTACTTGCGACACCAAATCCCTTACAGGTGATTCCTCCATCGAAACATATATTTGTTTCTCGGCTTGCCCCTGATACCTCAGAGATTAATATCTCGGCTTATATCAAAGCCAAAACTAAAGCCGATATAAAGGTGGAGGACATTACTAAATTTAAATATAATTATACACGGCGCACGTCTTCTTTCAAGATTTGTGTTGATGTTCAAGACGATTTGTTCCAGTTTTTGGCCAGAGAATCTTTTCGTCCAAGAACATCAGCCTAGTTCCGTAAAGAAAAAAGTTAAAAAACCAGTGGGAGTGAGACTTCCCAATATCGGAACCACTGACCAACCCTACACTTCTTCTTTGGCCAATAACCCAACCCAACCCTAGTTTCGTCACTAACACTTACCAATCAGAACACTAGGGGGCTCCGTAGCAAACTCCCTAAACTATATTCTGATAGTTCTTTCTTTGCATCCCACATTATAGCCTTTTCAGAAACTTGTTAAAGCCGGAGATCTTAAGCTCCGAAGTTTTTCCAAGTAAGTACACCACTTTTAGACCGGATCGACCTCATTTCGGTAGACTCTACTCTTGCTTCTGAAGAGGTGAAATCCCAAGAGTTTGGTGACATAGAATTTATTTGCGTTAAAATCACTATGTCCGTGAAATCTTTATACATTACACCGCCTGAACCGCCTTTATATTGGCAGCATTTATCCGCTATTCGACACGTCTTCAATCTTATGACGGATCGTGACCAACTTGTAGCGGTGGGCGACTTAAATATCCCAGAATTAAGTGGTCTAACGTCGATAACTCACCATCTTTGTCACTTATCACTCACCATGACTTCACCGCGGGCATGACTTCACCGCGGTTTGACATGTCCCTAGGTCAGATTAACCATGCTAGAAATTCGTTCTTCTAAGAAGTAATCTTTTTTCATCGCACTTCTTTTTTCAAGATTCGTGTGCCCGCGCTGATGTTCAAGACGATTGGTTCACCCAGTTTTTGGCAGGAGATATTTTCGTCGAAGAACTGTGAAAAAAACTGTTATAAAACCAGTGGGAGTTAAACTTCCCGATATCAGAACCACTGACCAACCTTCCACCTCTTCTTCGTCCACTAACCCAAAAAACTATTATCGTCAATTACATTTACATATCAGAATACTTGGGCTCTTATGAGGCAAACTCCCCAAACTATATTCTGATAGTTCTTTCTTTGCATCCCATATTTTAGCCTTTACAGAAACTTTGTTCAAGCCTGAGATTTTTAACTCCGAAATTTTTCCAAGTAAGTACACCATTTTTAGAAGGGATCGACCTCAGCGAAAGGGGTGTGGAGTCCTCATTTCGGTAGACTCCACTCTTGCTTCTGAAGAGGTGAAATCACAAGAGTTAAAATCATTAAAATCATTTTGTCCGAGAAATCCTTATACATTACCGCCTTCGTCTGAACCGCCCACATATTGGCAGCATTTGTCCGCTATTTAATACACCATAACTAAACTGGTCCAACGTCGAGAACTCACCATCTTTGTCACTTATCACTCACCGTGACTTCACCGCGGGCATGTTTGACATGTCCCTAGGTTAGATTAACCATGTTAGAAATTCGTTAGGTCGGCTTTGAGACTTATGTTTTTTATCTGATCCTGATGGTACCGCTCTCTCCAGAGCTTTTCCCACCTCAACCCCAGAGGATCCATATCACCCCTCGCTGGAAGTATCAATCGAAACCATTCCTGGTATCGATCGATTGTCTCCACGCGTGGTAAATGAGATTCGCTGTTCCCGTAATGCTGATTGGAGTACGGTTCATGTGTCTGGAGTCCCCAATATGGAGTACATAAGGACCGCATAGAATCCGTACAAAAGAATTTTTTAATATTCGCACTAACTTTCTTTAATTCTAATTTAAAATATAGAATTTTACATTTTCTTACTTACTTCTCCTAGCTTAACAAATTACAAATAGCTTAATACGTACTAACAAATCGTTTCTTCGGTCGTCTGGGCCACTAAGCTTTATGATGAATACAGGAATGCTAGCTGATGCTCTTATTGATGCACAAACCATTTCCAAATTCTGAAAAACCGCGAAAAAAAATTTAGGCTGTGCAATAAATTTCAGATAACAATTTAGCCGGTATTTGGAAAGGCGTTTTGCCGAGCATTTACCATTGTTATACTCGTATAGTAGATGCACATTGGTACACGCCCTGCAAATTAATACTGGAAACCAAATTAAGTTTGTAAAGTTTTGGTGTGGAAAGACGAATTAAACGTAGGAAGACGAGGGTATAAAGTATATATATAGTATATTCTTGATCAGGATAACCTACTGAGTTGATATGTGCATGTCCGTATGTCTGTTTCTACGCAAACTAGTCTCTCAGTTGTAATGCTATCGACTTGAAACTTGGCACACACCCTTCTTTTCTTTGCACGCAGTATATAAGTCGGAACGGCCGGATCGGCCGACTATATCCTATAGCTGCCGTATAACTGATTGATCGGAAATGGTATTACTTTTGTGTTTTTAAAGATAGAAAGCTGGAACTTAGTACAGATTCCATTTTTGGTCAGTTAATCCAACCTACCATTTCATAACTTCATAACGAATTTCATAACGATCGGAAATGGTTTTTGGTAGAAATACCAACTTTGGTATTTTAGAAGATAGAAGCTTGGGACTTTTTTTGAAATATTTTATTGTAATTAATTGGTTTTATTATGATATCTGCATAAGTATCGGCCAACTATATCCGATGTTTGCGTTATATATCCGGTTTTTACTGCAAGGGTATATCAACTTTGGCTCCGCCCAAAGTTAGCTTTCCTTTCTTGTTGAAATAAAAATGGAATCAAAATTGAATCAATTTAATGGTTATGGTTTATCAATTTTATTTTTATTTAATTTAATCGAGCATGGTTTTAAGTTCGTATTGCTCATCTTACGACCTTATATATTTGCCATAAAGTAAACCAGAAACCACACAGGGACTTGGTTGCTAAATGTAACCCCTCAACTAAATAAAGTGTAAAGTTAAGGTCGTGTTTAAATTTACTGAAGTTCAAATATTACACGAAAGCTATTTTTGACAAAAGAGTACGACATGCCGAATTTTATAAGGATTCATAAGAATCGGACGACTATATCCTATAGCTGCCATATAACTGAACGATCGAAAATAACCCAACTTTCGTGTTTTTGAAGATAGAAATCTGAAACTTAGTACTTATTTTATTTTTTGTCATTTAATCCGACCTACCAAGTTTCATAACGATCGGCTGACTAAGACTGAGACTATTTTTTAGATTCAGGATTCTTTTTTTTCATTTTTCACCCTATATTCATTAATTATTTTCTGTTTTTTTCGACCTTTATAAACTCACTATATTCTCGGTTTTCAACAAAATAATTTGCACATCTAACATTGGCGAATAATTTTTAGATAACAATTATCCGTTATTTGGACTGGCGTTTTGCCGAGCATTCACCATTATTTTACTCTTATAGTAGATGCACATTGGTACACGCACTGCAAATTAATACTGGACAATTAATACTTACAAACCAAATTAAGTTTGTAAAGCTTAGGTGTGGAAAGACGAATTAAACGTAGAAGGACGAATCCGTTCTGGGAATCCATGAAATCATTTTCCCAGAGGATGGCGTTTTTACGTCAAATGGCGTTTTTTGGTTTTTCGTTTCGGTTGGCGTTTTTCCTTGTCATCATTGCAGAGAGATGAAAAGCAAAGCGTTCGGCTGGAAGAATTAGAAATTTTTTTATTTGAGTTTAAGGTTGCGCTTAGGGAGCTGGCTGAACTAGATCTTGAAAAGCTGAGGAGCGAATCGCGCATTACATTTAACGACTGGGAAGTAATCGTAGTCGTAGTTTGCAGACGTTGCCTTTTCGCTTATTCAGCGGACACTATTTCTGAAGGCGGAAATAAGTTTTTGAATATATTTTACATTAAAAGATTCTTGAACCTAAAGCTTCAGATTTAGATTTTTCAATTAAAAAAGCATATTCGGCAAAGATTCGCTTTGAGGATTACACCTTTGGACATTTTCCACGTTAAAAACAAGTCTCTTTGAAAGCTCGGTTTTAAAATTTTTGTAGATGGCCAGTGTTGAACCATGTGCCTTAGCTTTCTTTTCTGTTTGACACTCGAGGGAAGCAGACGAAAAGTGAGAACATAGAATTAAGATGAAGGACGAGCATGTGCCATCCTAAGTGTGCGGCTCTAGAGGATAGCGGCGTAGGATGGATCTGTACAGAGTGTGACGTAGATGTTCATGCACAGAACTCGACGTTGATCAGAACGGAAAAGCTGACCAGCCTGACCGGCTGGGGACAACTACCACGTAACTCAGGTGGCGACCAGATGAGGTTTGGAACTATTGACGTCAACGAGGCCCCGAAGAAAACGCAGGACCTGCAGACGGACCAAAGGTTGTTGGAGGCGGACCAACTTTAACATAGGCGAAAGGCGCTCATGGGCTCCCAAAGGAGAGGCTATCGCAACGTATGAACAGACGACGGAGCTATGCGGATTCACGGATGCCGAGAATCTTATGCGGCTTTGGCATGCGTTGGAAGAACCAGCCATGAAAGCAGTTTAAAGCCTATTACTGCATGCGGAATGTGTTCCGCAGATAATCGCCACGTTGAGAATGCGATTTGAGCGTCCCGAAATTATCATTGACATGTTGGTGACAATGATTAAACAACTTCCTCAAGAGAGGGAGAATAAGCTTGAAATGCTGGTTGACTTCTCGATGGAGGTGCAAAATGTTTGCGCTACGAAGAAAGCCTCCAAGTTGGAGCAGTACTATCGGCGGCGATATCGCCGAGATATTTCATCAGGTCAGGATACACACAGAAGATCAGAGATACCAACGCTTTGTATTTATAGACCCATACATACAACGGAGAGAGAACTACTCCATGCAGGTAATGACGTTTGGAGCTAGTTGCTTCCCCAGCTGTGCCCAGTACGTGAAGAACAGAAATGCAGAGTCGTTTAAGAAGGAATACCCACGCGCTGTAAAGTGCATACTCGAGAATCACTATGTAGACGACATGCTGGACAGCGTCGACACGGCGGAAGAACACATAAGCCTCGCGCGTTGGGTCCACTACATAAATCTTCAGGGCGGATTCCTCATTCGAAACTGGGTATCGAATTCCAGAGAAGTATTAAGCGCACTCGGCGAAGGAGCACCCACGCTAGTGAAACTAGACGAAACAACGGATGGACAGACCGAGAAGGTGCTGGGTATGTGGTGGGACACGACAGATGATCTCATCCGCTACCGTGTATCCCCACGATATCGCCATAGAGAACTTCTCCAAGGAAGGCAACGACCCACCAAACGAGAGTTTCTCAGTGTGTTGATGTCTATATATGATCCTTTATGGGTTAATATCCTTCTACGTGATGTATGCGAAAATAATATTTCAGGAAATATGGCGAAGTGGATGTACCTGGGATGACGCTATACCAGAGGCAGAATGGATTAAATGTAATGATTAACATTATGGCCATGTCTTCGGTATATCCCGGACGTTGAGAAATGACCATCCCAAGAAGCCACATGAAGCCACGCTGATGGATTCAAAAGTGGAAATGCACACCTTCGTGGACGCAAGCGAGAATGGATTTGCCGCCGTAAGTTATATAAGATTTCAAAATGAGGCAGGTATCCACTGCAGTCTACTGGGCAGCAAAACCAAGGTAGCCCCTCTAAGACCGACACCCATACCAATGCTTAAATTCATGGGAGCAGTGCTTGGAGCGCGGTTAGCTCAAACTCTGGAGCTCTCACTTGGCGCGAAGCTGAGCACACGGACATTCTGGACCGACTCGGGGACCGTGTTAAGTTGGTCGTTATCGGACCAGAGGAAGTACAAGAAATTTGTAGCATTCCAGATTTTAGACGGTACTAGCGTCGACTGGCGCTGGGTACCTTCCTCCGAGAACGTGGCCGAGAAAGTCGTTGGTTGAACGGGCCGACATTTCTTTGCCAAGATATGCAATTCTTGCCGCTGAAAGAGGCGGTAGAAGGCGTCGAATCAGGAATGGAATTAAAGGCGCAATTCATCGGCGTATGTGACGGATTCACAGATGTAGGACGCGCGACCCTCATAAACTCTGAGCGGTTTTTAACCTGGACCCGTCTGGTATGGAGTACCGCGAGAACGGTATGGTGTATGAGGCGGTGGAAGACCAAGGTTCTTCAACGATCAGACATCGAAAATCAGCCATCACAAGAAGATACCAGGGTCGCAGAGAGTCTTCTGTGGTCGTACGGTCGTACGTATGCATGCTAACCACGAGATGGTAGTCAACGAATTACGACAAAAATTTTGGATACCAAAGGTGACATCTACCCTTTTTCGGATACGACGCTCCTGCCAACAATGCAAGAACCGAAAGGCGGCGCTTAACCGCCGCGCATGGCGGAACTTCCCTATCCAAGAGAAACAGCCTTTCATAGACCCTTCAGCTACTCGGGTGTGGACTACTTTGGGCCTCTGATGGAGCGGGTCAGACGCAGTTCATAGAAACGATAAGGCGTGCTCTTCACCTGCCTCTCTACAAGCGCAATACATCTTGAGGTAGCGTATTCATTAACCACTGAACTTCCCTATCCAAGAGAAACAGCCTTTCATAGACCCTTCAGCTACTCGGGTGTGGACTACTTTGGGCCTCTGATGGTGCGAGTCAGACGCAGTTCAGAGAAGGGCAATTCAAGGGCAATACATCTTGAGGTAGCGTATTCATTAACCACTGACTCTTGTATTCTAGAAGTGCGCAGCTTTATGGCCCGACGAGGGTGCCCCGTGGAACTCTGGAGCGAAAACGGCACCAATTTTCAAAGAGCCTGCACGGAGTTGCGTAGGGCGTTCGAAGTGGACAGGGATCTACTCTCTCGGGAGTTCACTGCACCCCAGATGACATGGAAGTTCATTCCACAGGCAGCTCAACTAGAAGAGGACCGACGATGGAGCCCCTGATGGAGTACCCGAAGGAGTGCAGCTCAAGAAGAGCTGGATGGAATCACAACAACTGGCGGACCCGTTCTGGAAGCGGTGGCTTCAAAAATATCTGCCAGTGTACCCTAGGCGGACCAAGTGGTGCGAAAAGACTAAGCCTCTTGTAAAAGGGGATATCGTGTATGTATGCGATCCCGGACAGCCGCGTATCCAGTGGCCGAAAGAAAGAAGCGGACGAGAAGTAAGAACATAGAAATAAGATTTAATTATGAATTGTAAAACTATTAATTAATTAGGAATTTAAAGTGTAAGAGGTGTTGTTAGCGTTTTTATGTTTTTAGTTTTTTTCTTTAATCCAAAATTAAAATATAGTATGCTCTACTTATTTCAATAAGAACTAAAAATCTTACATTGAAAAATTGGTTTCTACGATTTATAGAAGCTTTATTATCAATTTTCTTAACTTTTAGTGGTACGAAAGGCTGTTGGTGTGAGGTGTGAAAAAACCATGGTACTAAATGGTACCTGTATATGTTGTCTAAAGAGATATGCAGCCAAATCTCAGGAAAATCTATCACATACCGCGAAATCATGATCTGAGTGATATTTTTGAGCTATGGTTATTTTCTGATTTTTATTTTTTGATCAGAGAATAATGATTATTTTGTGATTTTTATTTTTCGCTCATAGAATAATGATTATTTTCAGATTTTTATTTTTCGATCATAGAGTAATAATTATTTTCAGATTTTGTATTTTTTGATCATAGAATAATGATTATTTTCAGGTTTTTATTTATATATCATAAAATAATGATTATTTTCAGATTTTTATTTTTTGATAACAGAATAATGATTATTTCGGATTTTTTTGCTCACAATAATCATTAGTTTGTGATTTTAAAATAAAAGTCATAACAATAATATGTATTTATTTATTTATTTATTTTGTGATTTTTATTTTTCGTTCATAGAATAATGATTATTTTCAGATTTTTATTTTTCGATCATAGAGTAATAATTATTTTCAGATTTTGTATTTTTTGATCATAAAATAATGATTATTTTCAGATTTTTATTTATATATCATAAAATAATAATTATTTTCAGATTTTTATTTTTTGATAATAGAATAATGATTATTTCGGATTTTTATTTTTTTGCTCACAATAATCATTAGTTTGTGATTTTAAAATAAAAGTCATAACAATAATATGTATTTATGGTCCCTGTAAAAATCTCAATGACCTAACAAATATAATATTTTCTTTTATTTATTCAGTTTATTCCCCGAATAAACATTTATTGACCCAGACTATTTCTTAATTTCTCTTTCTTTCCCAATACTTTTTTTAATAAGTTTCTTTTTTTCCATGTTGTAGTCCACAAAGTACATTAAGCCCCATAGAATCTGTAAAAAAGAGTTTCTTAATATCATCTCTTAGAGGTGTAAATGCGATGTAAATTTTTATGTTACACTGTATCGTAGAAGAGTATGTTTATGACAAAAAGCCACAACTCTCCTTAAAGTTCGATCTCAAGCCAGAAAGCAGGTCGCTGAAGAAGAGCAATTCCAACAACAAAGGAGCACGGAGAGCAATGGGGCTCTCTAAATAATGTATGCAGACACTATGAATATCAATGTGGAACGCCAATAGTGTCTCACGGTATAAGCTGGAATTGTTACAATTGCTGGAATTGCTCTTGAACGAAAACCATATTGACGTTTTGATACTAATGAAAACGCATCTTACAAGCCAATACATTTTTCAAATAAGATTCTATACAATCTACCGCACAGATAATCCAAATGGGAAAAAGCCCGCGGCGGAACCAGAGTTCGAATCAAAGAACGCATCAAACACCACTTTCACAAAAGTTTTGCAAAAAACATCTTGCAGGGCACATCTATACAAATTCAGGCAAGAAACGGAATGGGTTCAATCGCTGCAGTTTACTGCCCTTCTGGCTTCTTAATCTCGGAAGGGGGAGAGTAGGGAGTAAATAGGCTTCTTGTATATGTTGGTGGGAAAGTAAATCCACAATCCACTATACATTCATATATAGTGAAAGTGATAAAAAGGGATCGCAGCAGGTCAATTGGTTCCTTTTTGTTTTTTGACCCTTCAGGGTGGAATTTCACTTTTCCTCGAAATGGTTTTCTTGTGATCCTTGTAATAGGACTCCTTGTAAAATTCTATATTATATTTTATAAGTAAACTGAAGTTACCCGAGCAGCGGCAATGACCGATTATTTAAGAGCTCGCTCTGGCCAAATTGTTGACACAGCGTCTGGACGGATGCCCATACTTAGCGGCGAGCACTGCATATTTGCGTGGCCGCTATGAAATACATTTTTTTAGCTTTAAGTTTCAGTTTGTATCAAAGCCTCAAACAATAAAGAGCACTTGAAATCAATACTCCAGTCAATTCACTTATTAAAGTGAATTATTACCTCAAGGGCAGTAACAACGGAGTTAGTAACTTCCTGCTAAGGGTCCATAATCTTATCCTCACCTCCAGTGACGACAGTCCCTTGGCAAGCGCCAGGGCTCATCATCTCCTGGGACGACACCGCCATCAGAGAGGGATTCCCAAATACTCTATCACACCCCTACTACACCCATATTTTAATTTTTCGTTGGCGCCCAACGAAAAAATCGTGTAAGTTAACACTTTAATCTAAATACCCTCTATGTCTGCTCTACTCTACTGACAGCAGAAAAAAAACTGCAGCCCCAATAACTTGTTCAATTTAATTAATTTCCATAAGTTGGCTGACGGTTTAGCGTTGACATATTTTATCTTAATATAAAATTTATAAACCATTTTTATAAACTAATTACTTCCCAATATTGTTTGCATTTCTTTTTTGTGTGAATAAATAAATAAATATTATTGTTTGGTCATCGAGCGTTTTCGATGCCGTAAATAAAAATCAGAATTTAATTATTCAACGTTATAAACTTTATTCAGGCCGCATATGAAATTAGAATTTATGAACAATATTTGAAATCCAATTTAGGATGCGAGCGCAGTAAGAGGACGAACGAGAGTAACGCCAACCTTCCAGAATAGGCTGAGCGGATGCTCGCTACCTTTAAAGGCCGAAGTAGCAAAGCCGAGCGGCCGAAAAAGAATCGGCTTGCGACCAACAAAACATCAGTTACTAATTAATTATTATGCTTAAATTAGTTGCTTGCTGCTTGACCCGACAATTATTGTATAACACAAAAAGTGCGGAATAAAAATTCTTAACCAAGATGAAAGAATCGGTGGCTAAAAATTTAATTTTCGATCCGAAATAATTCATATAATTGTGCATATGAATTCTTTTTTTTCGGCTACAGCTAGAGCAATCCCTTTCAACAATATAGGAACACAAGGCAACTCTCTAGTGATTCTGAGTCCGAGACCAAAGTTTTTCCAGATTTTCCACCCCAAAAAGCGCTAACGCTAGCGCTCTCAAACTCGCGAACATGGCTTTCAGCATGGAACAAATGACGGCCACTGTACAGGCGGCCGTTTAATATACTGTTCAAGAAGCCATTATTGAAAACTAGTGTAGAAAAAATGAACTGCGCCTGCCTATACACCGGCTGACCGAACGGGTCGAAGCAAAAGAAATTTCTCCCGCTCAAGCGGAAGGTCCCCAAATCAAAGCATATGAACCAATAGAAATTAGGGACGACGTCAAATGTGACGAGCGCCTAGATGCCGTCAAGTATCTGCCGAATTAACGCGTACAAGTGAAGTCCTAGTGAAGTCCAAGAGACGCCTAGGAAACAAACTCTTACCCTTATGTGAAGAGAAGACCGTAGAAGCGGACATGGGGACCACAGTCCTCATTAAAGGGAGGGTGGTCCACAAAGTCAACCTTAGGTAGGCCGAGCGTGACTATATTTCGCCTGATAATTTTTCATTTTTTAATCATTTTTTTTTTTCAATATTTTAATCATGCTTTGGTGGTGGGCTACCCAATCTCAACAAAATTCACAGCATATCCAAATTACAGGTTTTCAACCATATCCCTGATTTTTCTTTTGGCCACAACACCTGCACGCATCACGGACTATTCCAAAGCCAAATACATTCCCATCGTTGATTGCCGAATTCTGATATGGGAGGAATTCGCATTTATAAAACATTTATAAAATAAAGAAACTAGTGGGATGACCGACATGTTCCCTCAGTCTCACATGCAGAAACTCCTAGTTGTTGATGTCGCCCACCTACGCGACCTGGTTGACTCTTTGAGCATCCATCATAGGGTAGCAAGAAGCTTAGACTTCTTAGGGACTGCGCTAAAAGTAGTGGCAGGAACGCCGGACACAGAAGATTTTGAAAGAATTGAATTTAAAGAATTCCAATTAACAACTGCAAACAATAGGCAGGTTAATATTAGCAACAAAGTACAAATTCAAATCAATAAAATTTCCGCTACCGTCAACCAACTTCTGAGGTCAGCAAAAAAGTCCCAAATTGATACTGGGCACCTATTCGAGATGCTTTTAACTCGAAATAGGATGATAGCAATGAAGCTGCAGGGGTTGATGCTAGTAGTGGCACTTGCCAAAGTTAATTTTGTTAGCCCCAGCATCCTAGATCATGCAGACCTGGAAGGTGTGTGGATGGAAGAGCCCACCGAGACCGCGATTAGAGAATTTTTGTCCGTATTGTCTGTTAAGATCTTACAGTCCGATAACATATTACATTTTATTATTAAGTTTCCGAAGATAAAGTCGGCCTGCAGCAAGATCACGGTTTTCCCAGTGTCACATCACGACACCATGCTCAGGCTGGAAGACAACGTCATTGCCAAAAACGACGGTGAGATCCACACCGTGGAAAAGTGCTCCCTGACATCAGGAGCTACATTTTGCCGGCTGGCTCGCTGGAGGCACGGCTCATTGTGAGAGCCATCAAAGCGATTTACACCCCATCACTTAGGTTGATGAGGGGATAGTAATTGTAAATGATCGCTCGGCTCGCGTGTGTGTGGATAATGGCACCTGTGTCTATATAAGGGGCACATATTTCGTCACTTTTGAAAAGAGTGCCGTTGTCAATGAAACCCGATTGGTCAATCATGACACAGCCCAGAAGAGGGCTCCAGGAGTGGCCAGCTCACCTTTCCTGAACGTCACCATGAAACGTAACGTTCTTAGCCTTCCTTACCTTCACCGGTTGAATGAACGAAATCTGGAGCACACTAGAGAGTTCGGGAAGAAGATTAACCACCATCAGTTACATCAGTTGGTGTTCATAGCGGGAGCAATATGCTGCGCTTTAATTTGCATCGGCTTGACCTATCGGCGAGTCACTCTGGCCCGAAAAACCGCGGCCAAACTGAAGGAGATGATTGCCCAAATAGGGTCGGCCGAGGGCGGCCTTATTCTTGAAAGGGGAATAGTTAACTGAAGTTAACCGAGCAGCGGAAATGTACGATTATTTAAGAGCTCGCTCAGGCCAAACTGCTGACACGGCGTCTGGCCGGATGCCCATACATAGCATGAAATAGCATACATGAATTACATTTTGTTAGCTTTAAGTTTCAGTTTATATCAGAGCCTCAAACAATAAAGAGCACTTGAAATCAATACTCCCGCACAGCCGTCAAAGTCAATTCACTTATTAAAGTGAATTATTACCTCAAGGGCAGTAACAACGGAGTAAGTAACTCCCACCGTAACTTCCTGCTAAGAAGGAAGAGACCCCTCGGCAACCGGCAGGGTCCATAATCTTATCATAACCTTCAGTGACGACTATTTTTTTTTTAAATAATTATTATTTTTTCATCATTATTTTAAAATTAATTATAAAAGAATTGTAGTAAAATATACTTTTAAATTAATTGCAGCAACATGAATATAATTTTTTTAAATAATCATTTTTTTTGTTCATCAATTTTACTTATTTTTTTTTTACGATCCTGTCTCTTAGACAGGTAGCGATTCTGAATTTTCTACAGGTGGCTCAAGGGGTGAATATTCCACAGTTGTCGCATAAGGTGAGATGAATTTGTTGGGAATTAGGCAAACGGCGTATAAGCGGCAGAAAAATGTTAGTAGTACATATTATTACACATTATACAATTATTACATATTACATTATGTAATACATAATGTATAATATAATATATATAATTAGTAACATATCAACAATATTTCTATAAGTGTGTATATTAGTATTAGTACATACATACAGATTCGTCGGCTTCTTTTTCTATTTGGTTTTCCATATTTTCGTCATGGTTCCGGAGTTATCAAAAAAGGAATGTATTGAAATCCTATCCAACAACTCGAATGATTCAAGGATACAAGGCAATTGTCAAATCTTTCATTTTAGTTTTAGTTTCGTTCATTCTCTTTCATTTAGTTTGACCTGTCAAATTATGAGAGGAGCACAAACTTGTACTCATTCAATGACATTTTATTTCTAACATTTCTTTTACTTCATTCTATTCAATTCGAAAGTATTCTTTGAGATGTATGTTATAAATGTAATCATGCAGATGTCTACAACCTACCTACCTTAGTCTTAGACGTTGGTGGTGTACCCCTTTTAGGTATGTTCTCTACATTCAACGCTATCCATTGGAAGGCGGTGGTGGGTAAGAGAGTCTTGGGATTTTGGGATTGATTTCGTCGCAGTTTGGATTGGCGCTTTGTCTTCGGAGTCTGAACCGCCCTGAGACTGACCGGTAGGGAAGCACTGCGAACTTCAATATTAATACTATCATCCTCTTCCGATTGATCATTTCTTTATTTCTTTGTTGGTTTTTTTTCCTATTATAAGAGAAGAGTGTATAGAACCATTCGCCGAAATCCCAACACTCCCTTGACCCACCATCAGCCAGACGTTCGACTGAAAATTTCTTTTCAATACCGTGCACCTCCAAGGTCGAACGGATAAGGTGTCCGTTGTCTTTAAAATCAATTCGCGACATTATAGGCCGAACTTTCAATTTTTTCAGGCTGACCGATTCGGGACGCAATATATGCAACATTTTATAATACTCGACACCCGACTTCAACTGTTCGATACGATCTATTGAGTGTCCATTAGACATCTGCATTTGTGTCAAAAAACACACATTCAAATGTACAATGCTCAAAATGAGTTAAGTGAATTTGAAAGCAAAGCCAACCCGGTGTGAGAGATTCGGTCCTCTTACTCTTACTCATTTGCACAACTAATAGGAAAAAGGAAACGAATAGAATAAATTGAGACTGTTGAAAACAGAGACGATTCATTCGAATGATTCGAGTTGGTAATGTTTAAGTTTTAATTTAATTTGTTTTTATATTAACAATTGTTTGGTCATTGAGCGTTTTCAATGCCATAAATAAAAAATCAGAATTTAATTAATTTCAACGTTATAAACTTTATTCAGGCCGCATATGAAAATAGGATTTATGCACAATATTTGAAATCCAATTTAGGATGCGAGTGCAGTAAGAAGACGAAGGAGAGTGGCGCCAACCTTCCAGAATAGGCTGAGCGGATGCTCGCTAACTTTAAACGCCGAAGTAGCAAAGCCGAGCAGACGAAAAAGAATCGTCTGGCGACTAACAAACATCAGTTACTAATTAATTGTTGTGTATAAATTAGTTGCTTGCTGCTTGACCCGACATTCTCCCCCCAGTTGGGGCTTCTACTCCAACTTCATCCTTAAGGGGCAAAAGGCACAGCTTAGTCACTGCTCGCTTGGTAATTCCAGATGAGGTTTTTATCACCGCCACTCGAAAGATACCATCTCGACCAGGGATTAACTCCATTATTCTCGCAAGCGGCCATTTCATCGGAGGTAGATTCTCGTCCTTTACTAGCACCATATCGTACGGGGCCAAGGCAGGACCGGAGGCGCGCCATTTGGAGCGCTGCTGGAGAAGGCTTAGGTACTCCTCCTTCCATCGGGACCAGAAAGACTGCTGCAGGAAAGACACGCGCTGCCAGCTGTCCAACCGGTTGAAGTTCAGCTTTGTGACATCAGGCTCGATAAAGCTGACTGACGGACCACCAGTTAAAAAATGAGCCGGGGTCAGAACATCAAGGTCTGCAGGATTTTCTGAAAGAGACAATAAGGGTCGTGAATTTATAACAGCCCCAATATGGCACAGAAGCGTTCGCAGCTCCTCGAATCCCAGAACTGCAGATCCGACAGCTCGGTAAAAATGGTGCTTTGCGGTTTTAACAGCCGCTTCCCACAGACCACCGAAATGCGGAGATCGAGGAGGAATAAAATGCCATTCGATGGACTCCATAGAGCTAAACTCCAGCAGTGCCCGTTGATGCTCTTCGCTTAGAAATAATCGGCGCAGCTCCTTTAGCTCTTTTTTGGCTCCAAAAAAGTTGATTGCGTTGTCAGACCAAATATGTTGAGGCCTTCGGCGGGTGCATATAAAACGCTTCAAAGCCTGCAAAAAAAACATTGTGGACAGATCCCTTACAAGCTCCAGGTGGACGGCTTTGGTAGCAAAACAAATGAAAATGCTAACGTAACATTTTACTGGAGCCTTATTACGCACTTCCGGCTTATAATAGAACGGTCCACAAAAATCCACACCAGTGACTCCAAAGACCTGAGAGCCGCTAACTCTTTGCTCCGGAAGATCAGCCATAATGTGCTCCAACAACCGAGGCATAGTCCGGAAGCATCGGATGCATTTGTGTATTGCCTTCGTCACGGTTTTTCTCCCCCCAATTGGCCAATATTGGGACCGAATAATTGGCAACAGTGCGCGAGGTCCCGTATGTAAATTTCGCTCATGGAAGTCAACAATTATAGCCTGCGTAACTGGATGGCTTCTTGGAAGTATAATTGGATGCTGACTATTAAAATCTAACGACGAATTTTTCAGCCGACCGTCTACGCGCAACAGTCCAAATTTATCCAAGAAGGGAGAGGATGAGGCAAGGGCACTGGATACCGCTATCTCCTTTCCATTTTGAAGAGCCTTTATGTCCTCCCAAAAATGCACACGCTGCACTAGCCGCAGCAACAGCTGTGTTCCAGATTTTATATGGCTAGCCGTAACACCGTTGTGGTGAATTCGTTGAGAAAACTTGTATACGTAAGCGAATACCCTCTGCAGTGCTGAAAACGAATTACCGTATTTAGAAACCGCTGTTATATCCACGTACGGAGACTGAATGAGCAGGACTCTTGCACGTAACTCCAGGGTTGATCTCTCAGATGGGACCGCGGTTGGCCACGCCTCTTGGGATCAAATGAGAAACGGAGGACCGTAAGACCAAAGCTTATTCTCAACCAATTCATTGGGAAGAGCACCACGCGACAGGATATCTGCTGGGTTCAAAGAAGTGGAAACATACCGCCACTCCATTTTTCTAGTTAGCTTCTGAATGGTCGAAACTCGATTGGCGACGAAAACATTAAACCGAGAGGGTCTTCTCGAATCCAAGACAGAGCCACAGCAGAATCGCACCAGCAAAAATACCTTCCAACGTAGACCTTCAACTGCTCTTCTTCCGACATAAGTCGAGCCAACAACTCGGCTCCCGATAACTCCAGCTTCGGCACCGTAACAGTCTTTAACGGCGCAACTCGGGACTTCGAACAGAGTAAATAGCTTGCAGATCCTGCGCCCTTGGATACGACATAAACGCATGCCCCATACGCCTCAATGCTGGCGTCACAGAATCCATGGACCTCCACCTCGGATTTCGATGTTAGCACCCATCTAGGGAATTCGGCGCGCTGCGTACTAACAAAGCTGCTACAAATCATATTCCAGTCGCAGTGAACAGCTTGAGGAAGACTTTCATCCCAGGACAACTTCTCACGGCACAGTTTCTGGAGAAAGATCTTTGCCTTTGAAATTACAGGACCAACAAGGCCTAAGGGGTCATAAAGCCGAGCGACTGAAGAAAGCACAATGCGCCTAGTGGGCTTTGAGATTGACTGAATCCCTTCAAAAGAAAATAGCAAGCGGTCAGTTGCAGGATCCCAAGCAAGACCCAGTGTCTTTGTGAAGTTGCTACCATCATCAAACTTTAGGAAAGACTCCCGGTCTTCTTCAGGCACCTTATCCAGCACGTCAGCAACATTGGAGCACCATTTCCTTAACCGAAAATGGCCTTTGGCAAGGATCGCGGAAGTTTGCTGCATTATACTAATAGCTTCATCTATAGAGTCGCCTCCAGAAAGCAGATCATCCACAAAAAAATCGCGACGCAGAATTTCGGCCCCCTTTGGAAACATTATTTGCTCATCATCTGCCAACTGATGCATTGTCCGAACTGCTAAAAATGAGGCAGGCTTTGTTCCATAGGTGACCGTTTCCAGCTTAAACACCTGTAACTCATCCTGGGTGGAATGCCGCCAAAGAATACACTGAAGATAGCTGTCCTCAGGAAAAACCCTGACGCAACGATACATTTTACAAATATCTCCAGTAATGGCCACCCGATGGCATCGGAACCTTAACAGAATATGCAGTAACTTTGGCTGAATAACTGGGCCAGACATCAACACGTCATTCAATGAATATCCGGACGTTGTGCCAGTAGATCCATCAAAGACAACCCTGAGCTTGGTTGTTGAACTGTCCTTCTTTAAAACACAATGGTGTGGAAGAAAGTATTGACCAGTGAACCTCGCATCAGCAGGGACTGGAGACATGTGACCCAAGTCCAAATACTCCTTTATGAAGGCAGCATATTGCTCCTTCAATTGAGGACGGCGACAGAGCTTCCTTTCGAGGGAAAGAAATCGTCGAACAGCTTGGGGGTAAGACTCTCCCAGCAACTTAGAACCGCATTTTAACGGAAGCCTCACAGCGTAAGCGCCGGAATCCAGCCGAGCAACATGTTGCACGAAATGCGCATCGCAATCTAGCTCTTCCTTCGTCCGCTTCACAATAGGCTCGGAGCAGTCTTCGATTTCCCAAAACTGGCGGAGCAGAGAATCAAGCTGATCATCCAGCATTGTTGCGCTCTCCGGAACATCCTTGTGGGCAGTGGAAACGAGTGATCTTCTCTGGACATGTGAACCGCCTCCACACACGACCCATCCAAGTGGAGTTTTCTGCAGCAATGGCAGGCCGGCTGAGAGCTTAATTTGCCCAACACACAACAGCTCATAAAACAGACTGGCTCCGATAAGAAGGTCGATGCGCTGCGGGCGGAAAAATTCAGGATCAGCCAAAGAAACATTACCAGGAATATTCCAACTGGAGACATCCAAACTGAAGCTAGGCTTCAGGTCCGTGATATTGGCGGCGATGACAGCGTTAACCAGGGCAGAGTATTCGGAACAGTGGAAACGTAGGAGAACATCGACAACGAATCCATCTGTCGCAAAGCCGGTATCTCCAATACCAGACACCGCCATGAATGATTTGTACCTCCGGAGCTGCAGCTGACTTGCCAGCCGGGAAGTGATCACGTGCACCTGAGATCCAGAATCCAACAAAGCTCGGCATGGAACAAGGGATCCAGCGCGACTACGAACAAAAATGTTCGCTGTAGCAAGCAACGATATATCGCCGCTGTGACCTTGAGCAACTAATGCATTAGCAGTGGACGGCGAAGAGGCTGCAGGCTCGGCAACCTTGGCTATGGCTGACGTGGGAGGACCCACCAAAGGCTGGCCGCTAGATGCCTGCGGCTCCAGAAATGCAGCAGGCTGTGATGCCTCCTTCCACAACTGCGACAACTAGCAGAGAGGCACTCACGCATGTGATTGCAGACACTTCCGACAAAGACCGAGTCGCCTGGCCTCACCAAGGCGAATCTCAGGGGGCATTGATAGAAATCGGGGGCATGCAGACATTATATGGGACCATCCCCCGAATAGCGCACAGGTAGAAGGAAGCGAATTAGTGACAAAAAAGGATGATCTACTATTATTTGCACCTCGACGCCTTCCCACATGAGCGCCCGGGGCTTATGCAGCCATGGCCACGTCCATAGCCTCCAGCGTCCTACACCGCTGCTCCAAAAATTCGGCCATCGACTCCCAAGTAGGGAGGGCGTCTGAACCGGAGGAGTTTTGACTCTCCTCCCACTTGGCCTGGGTAGCTGGGTCCAACCTTTGAAGCAGAACTTGGACGATGATGCAGCTGGCGATCTGAACTGATGTACCCAAATTCTGTAAGGCTCGCATATGGGCATTGCATTTGTCCGAAAGACCTCGAAGAGCTGCTATTGAGCCACTTTCCAACAGACTGAGGCCCAGAATCTCGTTCACGTGTGCCTGAAATATTAAGCGACGGTTATTAAATCGTTTCTCCAATAAATTCAGCGCAACATCATAGCTCTCGTCGGAAACTTCCAAGGAACGAACTGCTTCGAAAGAGGACTCCCGAAGGCAAGATCGCAGCCTTTGCAACTTTTCCACCGTACTAATACGAGGATTGCTGCCGACGATTGTAGAGAAGATCGAGTAAAACTCCGCCCATTCCGAGTATCCACCGCTGAACGTAGGGAGCGGCAAAGGAGGCAGCACTTGAAAACTTTGACCTAACCCTGGGTCAGCCTGCATGGTGGACATTCCGTTCGCAAGGGTGGAGTGGGCAGCAATTCGAGATGAGCGAAGGGTCGTCTCGTGCTCAATTTCTGCCTGCATCGTCGCTACGAGCTTCGAAACAGTCCATCGAAGGTCACTGCTGATCTGCAAAATGTCCAAATCCTCAAGCTCCCCGTGGATGGCCTTGAAGTCGCTGAACATGGTGGCTATCTGACCATGTCGGACGTGTAGCATGGCATCACCTTGGAAATAGGCTGAAGAGCTCCTTGGATCCTCTGTAAGTCCTGGAGAATACCCACGGCCTTGCACTTTAAAATAGCACTCCGAGTTGGAGTGGGTGTTCTTGTGACGGCGCCGCTGGAGTTCATGATTTATTATATTGAGTTCCGAATAACCCGAAATAAATTTTATTTGCTCGCGGCGAACACGATCTGTCCCACTGTGCGCTCAGAAACGTAGCGGAATTGTGGAATGTATATATATATGAAGCTATGGGCGAGCGAATGCACTTGCGTTGTGGATCGTATGTTTGTATAAAGTCTATGCGCGGGCGACTGCACTTGCGTTGTGGATCGTAAATATGTATGTGTGCTTGTTAACTAACGTTTATGTTTATGCCTGTATGTATGTGTAATATAATAATATATTATAATTTGTTCGCAGTACATTTCTTGGCAACATTACTGCTAGGTGCAGTTTTCCCAAAATCGTATTATTATTTGTATTAATAAATATGGGCATTTCCGGGATATGAATAAAATTTGTTTTCTGAAAATTTTTTTGCATATTTTTTTTTAATTTTTTCAGTTGCTCCCTTTTTTTCAAAGAAAATATTTGGGGACTTGTTTTATTAAAATACAACATTTAAAATTGGGGGGAATAAAATAAAACAATAACAAAAAAACAATGCGTTCCAAACGGTACAAAAAAAAAAAATAAGTCTTGACCTTAGCTCGTTAAGTGCGTAATTCTGAGGCTGGTGTGTCCTAGACGATGTCGGATAATTTTAGTTTTAATATACATACATATAATATTATAATTTGTTTATTATTGTAAACAAACTTATTATCCACGTATGATATTTTTCCACATAACACTGTTTACAAAATTGTTTTGTTTTTGTTTTAGTAATTTGTTTATGTGTATATAAATATATTAACGATCACGTCGGGGTTTACCAATGTTTGGTCATCGAGCGTTTTCGATGCCGTAAATAAAAATCAGAATTTAATTATTCAACGTTATAAACTTTATTCAGGCCGCATATGAAATTAGAATTTATGAACAATATTTGAAATCCAATTTAGGATGCGAGCGCAGTAAGAGGACGAACGAGAGTAACGCCAACCTTCCAGAATAGGCTGAGCGGATGCTCGCTACCTTTAAAGGCCGAAGTAGCAAAGCCGAGCGGCCGAAAAAGAATCGGCTTGCGACCAACAAAACATCAGTTACTAATTAATTATTATGCTTAAATTAGTTGCTTGCTGCTTGACCCGACAATTATTGTATAACACAAAAAGTGCGGAATAAAAATTCTTAACCAAGATGAAAGAATCGGTGGCTAAAAATTTAATTTTCGATCCGAAATAATTCATATAATTGTGCATATGAATTCTTTTTTTTCGGCTACAGCTAGAGTAATCCCTTTCAACAATATAGGAACACAAGGCAACTCTCTAGTGATTCTGAGTCCGAGACCAAAGTTTTTCCAGATTTTCCACCCCAAAAAGCGCTAACGCTAGCGCTCTCAAACTCGCGAACATGGCTTTCAGCATGGAACAAATGACGGCCACTGTACAGGCGGCCGTTTAATATACTATTCAAGAAGCCATTATTGAAAACTAGAGTAGAAAAAACGAACTGCGCCTGCCTATACACCGGCTGACCGAACGGGTCGAAGCAAAAGAAATTGCTCCCGCTCAAGCGGAAGATCCCCAAATCAAAGCATATGAACCAATAGAAATTAGAGACGACGTCAAATGTGACGAGCGCCTAGATGCCGTCAAGTATCTGCCGAATTAACGCGTACAAGTGAAGTCCTAGTGAAGTCCAAGAGACGCCTAGGAAACAAACTCTTACCCTTATGTGAAGAGAAGACCGTAGAAGCGGACATGGGGACCACAGTCCTCATTAAAGGGAGGGTGGTCCACAAAGTCAACCTTAGGTAGGCCGAGCGTGACTATATTTCGCCTGATAATTTTTCATGTTTTAATCATTTTTTTTTCAATATTTTAATCGTGCTTTGGTGGTGGGCTACCCAACAAAATTCACAGCATATCCAAATTACAGGTTTTCAACCATATCCCTGATTTTTCTTTTGGCCACAACACCTGCACGCATCACGAACTATTCCAAAGCCAAATACATTCCCATTGTTGATTGTCGAATTCTGATATGGGAGGAATTCGCATTTATAAAACATTTATAAAACAAGAAACTAGTGGGTTGACCGAAATGTTCCCTCAGTCTCACATGCAGAAACTCCTAGTTGTTGATGTGGCCCACCTACGTGACCTGGTCGACTCTTTGAGCATCCATCATAGGGTAGCAAGAAGCTTAGACTTCTTAGGGACTGCGCTAAAAGTAGTGGCAGGAACGCCGGACACAGAAGATTTTGAAAGAATTGAATTTAAAGAATTCCAATTAACAACTGCAAACAATAGGCAGGTTAATATTAGCAACAAAGTACAAATTCAAATCAATAAAATTTCGAAATAGGATGATAGCAATGGAGCTGCAGGGGTTGATGCTAGCAGTAACACTTGCCAAAGTTAATATTGTTAGCCCCAGCATCCTAGATCATGCAGACCTGGAAGGTGTGTGGATGGAAGAGCCCACCGAGACCGCGATTAGAGAATTTTTGTCCGTATCGTCCGTTAAGATCTTACAGTCCGATAACATATTACATTTTATTATTAAGTTTCCGAATATAAAGTCGGCCTGCAGCAAGATCACCGTTTTCCCAGTGTCACATCACGACACCATGCTCAGGCTGGAAGACAACGTCATTGCCAAATACGACGGTGAGATCCACACCGTGGAAAAGTGCTCCCTGACATCAGGAGCTACATTTTGCCGGCTGGCTCGCTGGAGGCACGGCTCATTGTGAGAGCCATCAAAGCGATTTACACCCCATCACTTAGGTTGATGAGGGGATAGTAATTGTAAATGATCGCTCGGCTCGCGTGTGTGTGGATAATGGCACCTGTGTCTATATAAGGGGCACATATTTCGTCACTTTTGAAAAGAGTGCCGTTGTCAATGAAACCCGATTGGTCAATCATGACACAGCCCAGAAGAGGGCTCCAGGAGTGGCCAGCTCACCTTTCCTGAACGTCACCATGAAACGTAACGTTCTTAGCCTTCCTTACCTTCACCGGTTGAATGAACGAAATCTGGAGCACACTAGAGCGTTCGGGAAGAAGATTAACCACCATCAGTTACATCAGTTTGTGTTCATAGCGGGAGCAATATGCTGCGCTTTAATTTGCATCGGCTTGACCTATCGGCGAGTCACTCTGGCCCGAAAAACCGCGGCCAAACTGAACGAGATGATTGCCCAAATAGGGTCGGCCGAGGGCGGCCTTATTCTTGAAGGGGGAGTATAACTACTCTGAAGTTAACCGAGCAGCGGAAATGTACGATTATTTAAGAGCTCGCTCAGGCCAAACTGCTGACACGGCGTCTGGCCGGATGCCCATACATAGCATGAAATAGCATACATAAATTACATTTTGTTAGCTTTAAGTTTCAGTTTATATCAGAGCCTCAAACAATAAAGAGCACTTGAAATCAATACTCCCGCACAGCCGTCAAAGTCAATTCACTTATTAAAGTGAATTATTACCTCAAGGGCAGTAACAACGGAGTAAGTAACTCCCACCGTAACTTCCTGCTAAGAAGGAAGAGACCCCTCGGCAACCGGCAGGGTCCATAATCTTATCATAACCTTCAGTGACGACTTTTTTTTTTTTAAATAATTATTATTTTTTCATCATTATTTTAAAATTAATTATAAAAGAATTGTAGTAAAATATACTTTTAAATTAATTGCAGCAACATGAATATAATTTTTTTAAATAATCATTTTTTTTGTTCATCAATTTTACTTATTTTTTCACAATCCTGTCTCTTAGACAGGTAGCGATTCTGAATTTTCTACAGGTGGCTCAAGGGGTGAATATTCCACAGTTGTCGCATAAGGTGAGATGAATTTGTTGGAAATTAGGCAAACGGCGTATAAGCGGCAGAAAAATGTTAGAAGTACATATTATTACACATTATACAATTATTACATATTACATTATGTAATACATAATGTATAATATAATATATATAAATAGTAACATATCAACAATATTTCTATAAGTGTATATTAGTATTAGTAAGTGTACATAAAAATTTAAATATCCGAATCCGGCTGAAAACAGCCTCATTTCAGATTCCAATTTCTAAGAGTCTCTTCAGATTAAAAACCAAAACAATATTTGGGTAAACAGAACTCCCGACTCAAATCTTTCTCAGTCATTTTAAGTGAACTAAAACTAAAAAGCTCAAACCATTCTTAAATGGGAACCCACTTCACAGGAAATTTCACATTTCCATGTCACCTTGATTAATTTAGACCCAAAGCCTTCCATGTCAACTGACACCTCAAGTAAAAGATTTCGGCTCAATCTATTCTCTTCAGAAAACAATGCCTCTCAGAGAGAAAAGCTTCTTTCGAGCCTTGATCTGCAAAAAGCTTCAGCAAGGGTAGCTTTAAAACAAGAAAGCAAAGCTAACTTCGGGCGGAGCCGAAGTTGATATACCCTTGCAGCTAAAACCGGATATATATCGCAAACATCGGATATAGTTGGCCGATCCTTATGATTACATCATAATAAAACCAATTAATTACAATAAAAAATCTAAAAAAAAGTCCCAAGCTTCTATCTTCAAAAATACGAAAGTTGATATTTCTACCAAATACCATTTCCGATCGTTCAGTTATATGTCAGCTATAAGATATAGTCGGCCGATCCTAATGAAATTTTGTAGGTCGGATTAACTGACCAAAAATATAATCTGTACCAAGTTGCAGCTTTCTATCTTCAAAAACACGAAAGTTGGGTCATTTCCGATCGTTCAGTTATATGGCAGCTATAGGATGTAGTCGGCCGATCCTAATGAAATTTTGTAGGTCGGATTAACTGACCAAAAATATAATCTGTACCAAGTTCCGGCTTTCTGTCTTCAAAAACACGAAAGTTAGGTCATTTCTGATCGTTCAGTTATATCAGTCGGTCGATATAAGATATAGTCGGCCGATCCTTATGAAATTTGGCATGTCGTAATGGTTTGTCAAAAATAGCTCTCATGTCAATTTTGAACTCTCTTACTCTAAAAACTCCAAAGTTATACCATTTCCGATCAATCAGTTATATGGCAGCTATAGGATATAGTCGGCCGATCCGGGCCGTTCCGACTTATATACTGCGTGCAAAGGAAAGAAGGGTGTGTTCAAAGTTTCAAGTCGATAGCTTTAAAACTGAGAGACTAGTTTGCGTAGAAACAGACAGACAGACAGACGGACATGCTCATATCAACTCAGGAGGTGATCTTGACCAAGAATATATATACTTTATAGGGTCGGAGATGTCTCCTTCACTGCGTTGCACACTTCTGGACAAAATTATAATACCCTCTGCAAGGGTATAAAGAGCTTAGAGCCCCAAAAATATGTTAGTTCTGAAGTTCTGAAATTCTAACATCCTAAGCAGTAGTTCTGAAATTCTAAGCAATTTGAGAGAATTACACTGTATCAAAACCGGAACTCAAATAAAAATATATTTTTCCAAACTATTTTGAAGAAGATATACAATTGGCGCAGTTGGTAGGATGTGTAAAAGTGACCAGTGATCAATCGAGGTATTAGAACATCGTTGAAGTATTATATGCTAATGCATCTGCAGCTATAATTCTAATCGCGAGTGTTAATCGCTATTCACATCGCTTTAAGGTTGAGCTCGAACTTAATTTGTGCCCCTAAAGAAATACGAAGTGCTCCCTATATACAATCTTCAGTTCCTGCTGCACAGCAGAATTACAGTTGAGAAGCCGCACAAACGCAATGGCCCGGTACAATGTGCGAACTGCCAAGAATATGCCCATACAAGGTCTTACTGTAAACTGCGCCCAGTTTGTGTAGTTTGTGGTGAGCTTCATGACTCCGCACACTGCCCAGCGAGCAAAGATGACCAAAACTCGAAAAAGTGCGGCAACTGCGTTGGAAATCACACTGCTAACTATAGAGGTTGCCCAGTTTATAAGGAGCTGAAAAGTCGCATCCACCAGAGGGGATTTACTGCCCGCACCCAAAATAATCAGTTCATAGCCTCCAGGACAAACCCTGAAGTCTTCTTCTCGACTGCAGCCAGATCCTCACTAGGACTTATAAACTCTGACAAAAATGTCACATACGCAAGCGCTTTAAAATCAGGACTGGCTACCCCAGCCTCAAAAAGCTCACTGCCGCAATCAGCACACCAAGAACCGAACACGGCTCAGCAGTATCAACTTCCGGAGCAGCCAAAAAGTAACTTTGAAGCTATGATATGCAGACTACAACAAAGCCTTACGGAGTTCCTGTCGTTTATGCGTACAACTATGCAAGATCTAATGCGAAAACAAAATCTATTAATACAAATGCTGGTTTCACAACAATCCAAATAATGACTTCCCTACGAATATCTACATGGAACGCTAACGGCGTTTCGCAGCATAAACTCGAGTTAGCTCAATTCCTACTAGACAATCAAATCGACGTAATGCTGTTTTCAGAAACACATCTTACGAACAGATACAATTTCCAACTTCGAGGATATTCATTCTATGGAACAAATCATCCAGATGGTAAAGCACACGGCGGGACTGGAATTTTAATCAGAAGCCGTATTAAGCACCATTATCATACGAAATTTGGAAAAAACTACAGGCCACATCAATAAATATACCCCTTAAATACTGGGAAGCAATTAACTCTAGCTGCCGTCTACTGCCCCTCACGCTTCACCATAGCCGAAGATGAGTTTATGGAGTTTTTCAACTCACTCGGAGACCACTTCATAGCAGCAGGAGACTACAATGCCAAGCACACACACTGGGGATCTCGTCTCGTGACCCCAAAAGGAAAGCAGCTCTATAATGCAATTATCAAAGCTAAGAACAAGCTAGACTATGCTTCTTCTGGCACACCAACATACTGGCCGGCAGACCCAAAGAAACTTCCCGATTTAATTTACTTTGCGATTACCAAAAACATTCCTAAAAATCTGATATGCGCCGAATGCCTTTCGGATCTTTTATCTGATCACTTGCGTGTCCTTCTTACACTCCGACACCCAGGAACATGGGATCACTCATCAAAACTGACCTCACATAAAACCAATTGGGTTAAGTACAGGAAGTATATCAGCTCACACATTGAGCTGAGTCCTCACCTCAGCGACTAAGCCAACGTAGACAGTTTTGTTAATTCACTGGAGTCTGTACTCGTCTCTGCAGCTGGAGTTTCGAAAAAGCGACGCTTACGTCGAGAATGGCAGTGTCACAGATCGCCATCTGCTAAGCAATGCTTAAAACATGCCTCACGTCTCCTTGATCAAGCTCTACAGCAAGAAGAAACATATGTCCATCGCCGCTACATAGAGCAATTATCAACTAACAGTACAAAACACTCACTATGGAGAGCTCACCCAACTCTGAGCTCACCGAAAGAAACCGTGATGCCTATTAGAAATTCCACAGGCGGGTGACTCACATGGCGCCGGCACATTGAAGCTAAAAGAACACACCTAAAGCTAAAAGCCAGCGGCCTTCATTGGCTTATCAACGCTCGGTCACCTCTTAACCTTGAATATAAAGTCCTGCTGTACAACTCGGTACTAAAACCTATATGGATGTACGGCTCCCAGTTATGGGGGAACGCCAGCAATAGCAACATTGACATAGTTCAATGAGTTCAGTCGAAGATCTTGAGAACAATTACCGGGGCACCGTGGTATGTTCGCAACGAAAACATACACCGCGACTTAAACATTCTACCAGTCAAAGAAGCGATCGCAGAACAGAAGATAAAGTACTTAACCAAGCTTTCGGTGCACCCTAACCACCTGGCGAGAGGTCCAACAAGGTTGAGCAACCAATCAAGACAACCAATCAAGACAACCAATCAAGCTTTCGTCACAATGACTTACTGCTAGTTAAATTTTAATGTTAAGATTCGTCAACTTATTGTTAGTCTCAAAATTAAGAGTAGATTCAATAAATAAAAGCAATACTATAATAATAATAAAAAAAAAAAAAAAAAAAATGTATAATAATGCCATGAATAATACTGTAAAAGATGTAATAATGAGAAAACTTTCTGACAGGTTATTCATTAGACTTCTGCATGAATGTACTCATTTGTGACATAACAGATCTGTACAGTAGTGTAGTGTTTTAAAAACACTTCACTCATTCTATACTGTACAGTGTACTCTATAGGTCGGAACAAAGTAGCACAAAATTTTCAGTGTACTCACTTCGAGTGAGTACAGTATATCGTTGTACTTGTCGTTAGTGAGTACTAAATTTGTGCCTTTTCCAACACACTGTACAGTTTGTCTGTTGACGTGTACAACTATTTGACGTGTACAAATATTTTTTCAAAAATTCATAAATATGGATTTTAAGGAGAACGACGCTCATGCAATGAACTCTCAAGATAGCGTAAGTCATAGACAACATATTTGCAGACTATTCAGAACCTATTCAAAGCACCAATATTTTATCGGATATTCAGGATGAGCTTCAAACTTATAAAAATGTTAATAAAGCGAATAGGGAAAATTTTGATGTTCTGCAGTGGTGGTCAATAAATAAAGACCGTTTTCCGCTGCTTTATCAAATTAGCTGCAAGATACTAGCAGCTCCCGCGAGCAGTGCAGCATCGGAAAGGGCATTTTCTGTTGCCAAAAATTTAATTTGCGAAAAACGGGCAAAAATTGCCACATCTGAAGACATGGTCAATAAAATAATGTTCCTTCATTAAAACATTAATAATTTGAATATAGAAAATTTAATAACATAAAATAATTATTGTAATAAGCATTCATTTTAATATTAATAATTTGTAAATACACTATTTTATAATAAATACATTTGAAACGAAAATACAAATAAATTTTTTAATCAGACATTACATAAACACGAGAAATATTTATGTGTATGTTCCAGTCATGAAGTTTCTCTCACTGTACAGTAAGTCAACTGAACACCAAAACACTGTACAGTGAGTTGACTACGGCACACTAATTTACCTGTACTCATTAATAGCTGTACAACTATGGAATGAGTGTGAAAGCTGTCAAATAAAACAAAAAATACTCCCCTACTCATTCATACCCAAATATACTGTGCTGAAAAAAAAGAGTGCCCGCTTTTAGAATAAATGATTTATTTGTCATATTGGATACATTCATGCAGAAGTCTATTATTCATGACATTAGCAAGGCACGATATAACTACAGTCAGTAAACTTAAACAAGTAGCACAACAAGAAGGTTGTTATGATTCTGGTTCTGATAAAATTAAATCACAACATAATTCAAATCAAAACGAACAAGATAGGGGAAAATATCAAAAAAATAATAATTTCCAAAGAAATAATTCCCTTTATAATAATAATAATCAGCAAAGTAATTATAGACAACCAAATAATTTCAATCATCAACAATTTCGACAGGAGTTGTAGCAAAACTTAAATCAAGGTAGAGCTCAGAATCCTATGAATTATTTAACAGCCAACATCTTCTTTACAGCGTGTATATTCAAGCGATCAATATAAAATGGAAAGTTTTCATCAAATAGCCTTGGATCCAATAGAAGAAATAGAAATCCTTACATCAGAATAACTATTAACAATCGCCCATTCAAATGTGTAATAGCTGAAGAAAGTTCAATCAACCTAATAAAAGAAAATTATTTTTTTCCCACAAACATTAAAAACGTCAAAAGTGCACACAATTAATGGTGTAATTAAATTAAATAAGTCCGTAAATTTCAAATCAAGTAAACTTTGTCCGATCGACCAACCATTTTGTATGGTTTGTAGATTTAATATACCAGCATTGCCTTGTTTATATGGATGACATAATTATATTTTCTATTTCATTAGAAGAACACATATTGCATATAAAAAAAAGGTGTTTTCAAAACTTCGAGAAGCTAATCTTAAACTTCAACTTGACAAATGTGAGTTTATGAAAAAGGAAACCGAATTCCTTGGAATAACAACAGAAGGAATAAAGCCAAACCCAAAAAAATTGAGGCAATACAAAAATTTGCAATACCAAAAACCCAAAAAGAAATAAAATCATTTTTAGGTTTCTGGATTTTATAGAAAATTTATACCTGATTTTGCTAAAATTGTAAAACCTATGACTGTAAACTTAAAAAAAGGTTCAACTATAAATTTAACAGATAAAGAATATTTAGAAGCATTTGAGAAATTAAAACTTCTTATTACATCAGACCCAATTTTAATTTACCCTAACATTGAAAAATTATTTTCTTTAACAACAGATGCTAGTAATGTCGCCATAGACATAGTATTATCACAAAATCATAAACCTATTTTTTATGCTAATAGAACTCTTAATGAACATTAAATTAAATATCCAGCAATAGAAAAAGAGCTTTTGGCTATAGTCTTGGCCACTGAATATTTTAGGTCTTTTCTCTTTGGTAGAAAATTCGAAATTCTTAGCGATCATAGACCATTAGTTTGGCTTCATTGCATAAAACCAACCTTAAAATAATGTATAAAGAAATGACCCATGAATATGAAAAGAATTAATTAAAGAATATTTATGCTCACTTCCCTTTCTTTCTCTTAAGCGAACGGTCGTGTTTTTTTTTGTGCGCACTGCGTTTTATGATAAATATTGGTAAGCCGGAGTTTTACTCACTTAATCAATTGAATTTATTGAGAATCTTAAGAATCTTAAGCTTAAACCGTATCGCTTCGCGAGTGCTGTGGTATATTTGGAGTCGAATAAATAATTTTTATAATTTCAATTACAAGCATAGCTCAGTTCTGCTTCTTCCCCGGCTTATCTCTATCTCTATTTCTGCATTTTTCTTTTGCAATGTCAAAAGCTCACGATTTGGCTTCCTATTTGGCACAGTGGTTCAAGGTATTGTGGTTTTTAACTTTTTATATATTAATTTTGTTTTATTAATTTAAAAAAAAAATGGAATTTAAACTTGTCTGCGCTATGAAGTCTTGTAACAAGAAAATCTCCACATCACAGCCTACCATCCATTGCTGGTTATGTGAAAATGTCGGGCACGCCAAGTGTGCCGGGTTCATTGCCTCAGTTTCGGATGCCATTTCCCGTAGGTCTGGTATCCACTATTGTTGTGAAAATTGTCGTGCTGTGCAAGGCGAAATGAGGTCGTTCATGAGACAGACCAAAAATGGATTTAAAGAGTTGATCACTGGCTTTCGTAAAGTCAATGACCAACTCTGTGCGCTTGACACTCAGTTTAGCAGCCTTCAGCTACTAACGGAGTCTCCTAAGCGTAAGAAATCAGCTGTTTGTGATCCGCCTCAGTCTACTCAGCCGTCAATAACGCAGTCGCTCATATCTTTGGCCTCCCCAAGGGCTAGAACTGAGATCAATTCGCCGTCCGAATTTCTCAAGGAAAATGAGCAATTGTCTGAGCAAATGTCCTCTGTGGTATCCCTTCAAGTGATACCACTGGTCCTAGTAAATGAAACCCCCGTCAGAGTCACCCAAAAGGGTATTCCAAAGTCCGGACCACCGACACCGACTGATGCTGGAGTTCTCGTACCTGCGACACCAACACCCTTACAGGTGATTCCTCCATCGAAACACATACTT
Organism: Drosophila bipectinata; assembly: GCF_030179905.1. NCBI lineage: Eukaryota > Metazoa > Arthropoda > Insecta > Diptera > Drosophilidae > Drosophila > Drosophila bipectinata. Next base: position 22,993 of record NW_027222872.1, on the reverse strand, counting down.
GTTTCTCGGCTTGCCCCTGATACTTCAGAGATTGATATCTCGGCTTATATCAAAGCCAAAAGAAATGCCGATATAAAGGTGGAGGACATTACTAAATTTAAATTTAATTATACACGGCGCACGTCTTCTTTCAAGATTCGTGTTGATGTTCAAGACGATTTGTTCTTCCAGTTTTTGGCCAGAGAATCCTTTTGTCCAAGAACATCAGCCTAGTTCCGTGAAAAAAACAGTTATAAAACCAGTGGGAGTGAAACTTTCCCTTTCTCTTCTTTGCCCACTAACCCAAAAAACTAGTATCGTCACTAACACTTACCTCTCAGAACACTAGGGGGCTCCGTAGCAAACTCCGTAAACTATATTCCGATAGTTCTTTCTTTGCATCCCACATTATAGCCTTTACAGAAACTTGGTTAAAGCCGGAGATCTTTAGCTCCGAAGTTTTTTCCAAGTAAGTACACCACTTTTAGACGGGATCGACCTCAGCGATGGGGGGGTGGAGTCCTCATTTCGGTAGACTCTACTGTAACGGGTCGCCAGGTAATCACCCAGATCGCCCAGAAATGAGTCAATTATATTCGCACGTCTGTGCTCTTTGATTACTGTTTTATTTCTGACTTTAATTCGAAAGATAAAAAATTCTGTAAGTCTAAATACATAAATTTGGCGCGCGCCAAATTTCGCTCACTTGAATTGGTTAACATGTTTCTACATATGTGCATATTACATCTCCCTCCTTTTGAAAAATAATGTAACCTAGTAAAGTTATTTTTAAAATTTTATATATATATATATTTTTTTTATGCTAAAAATTGACAATTTTATTGTTATTATATTTGTGTGTTTTCAGTGTTTTCTTTTTCTATATAGTATTTTTGAAATGTATGGTATGACCGTCGATTCTTATGAAATAAATATTTTTATCCTATCCTTATGTACTGTTTGTTTTTTGTTTTTATTTCCTGAAATAACTATATTATCTCTATCATTAATTTCTTCTACTCTATAGGGCCCTGTGTATTGGAAGTCTAATTTATGTCCTACTTCATTTTTAAGTACAACTTTATCTCCTATTGATAGACTTATTTCTTTAGCTTTTTTATCATAATATTCCTTATTTTTCTGCTTATTCGAGTCAAGCATATTTCTTGCTCTTTTATATGCTACTTCTAATCTATATTTACTTTCCTTACCGTAATCATCTATGTTATATATTGGTTCTATATTATTTACGCTATTAAAATGCTCAGGTAAGTTACTTGTTTTTCCAAAGACAAGTTCATATGGACAATAGTCATGTGCCATAGATGGGGTCGCGTTAAAACAGTATACGAAATATTGGATCCATACATCCCAATCAGTTTTATCAACCGATATATATAAACGTATGTATTCATTAAAAGTTCTATAACTTCTTTCGACTGTTCCAACTGTCTGATGGCGGTGTGCAGTAGATGTTATGTTAGTTACTTTTAAATACTTGCACAGGTCATTTATTATCGAATTTTTTTATTCTGTTCCCGTGTCCGTAATGAACATCTTCATTGGACTGTATTTCAGAATAAAATTTTCGAATATAGCCTTCGCTATTGTATTAGCATTTTTATTTGGAATTGGAATTGCTACTAAATATTTAGTCACGTCACAAATTAATGTGACTGCATATTCGTTTGCGTTTTCTGACTGCTATAACCCTGTCAAAGGCTTTTATAGGGGTTTCGGTAATAGTTAAGGGGGTTTTAACATGTTTATTTATTTTTGCTTTTTGGCATTTTTCACATTTCTGGATATGCTGTGTCATATCTCGAGTCATACCTTTCCAGTAACAATTTATTTTTACCTTGGCCAAGGTTTTTGTAATGCCTGTATGACCTCCTTGCATAGGATCATCATGGAATGTAGACAATATTGCTTCTTTCTCTTTAACATTTGTTAAAGTGGTCACCAAGTTGAGTAGCGCTACTCTTAATGTATTCAATAATTCATTGCCCATATTTTTGAAATCAACTATTGAAATTTTTTCAAAGATGTGTTCCCGCGGTGCCATTTTCAATTGGCTTATTTTTAATGTACAGGCTCATTTTTCAAGCCTATAGTTGTCCTAAGTCAATATTTCCATTTGCACATAAATCACCAATATCTATTCTTGCTATAATTCCTTTACCATGTTTAAATAAACATAGCACATCTTTTATATGCAAGGTCACTACTATACGTACTGTATCCGTTGGGCTGAGAAGCTTTTTCTGTAGATTGCCTTGGCAATTCTACTTTTTCATTATCTACGCAGATATTTCGTCTTCTTTGGTACCTGGTAGTGACTTTCAGGATTTTTCTGTGTATGTCTTTTAATTTGGATATTGTTATCCTAGATAGGGCGTCTGCCACAAAATTATCTTTACCCTTTAGGTACTCGACAGTAAAGTCGTATTCTTGTAATTCTAGCCGCATGCGTGTTAATTTAGAACTAGGATTTACCATAGAAAATAAATATGTTAAAGGTCTATTATCTGTTTTAATTGTAAAATGTTTTCCATAAATATTTGGTCAAAAATGTAATATTGCCCAGTGGATTGCTGCTAATTCGTGTTCTGTAGTACACTTATTGCTTTCACCTTTTGTGAATGCTCTTTTGTGAATGGCAGGTTTTCTTAAGCTTATTTAAATTTGGCAAATTTAAATGTATCGTTGGGCGTTTAAAAAAATAGTCCCTTAGCAGCAGTCCCTTAATAGTTAACCAAACAACGGCAGCCAACGAGTGACCCACCGGCGCTGGTAAACTGTCTTTTCAACCAGCTGCCATTTGTGACAGTCCCTTAACAACTTTTTAAGGATTCTTGCAGAGGCGGAATAAGCAAAAGCCGCCTTGCATTTAATAATAAACTAATTTACACACAACCTAAAAACAAAACTTAGAAAAACGAGGTCTACAAATACATACAGATTCGTCGGCTTCTTTTTCTATTTGGTTTTCCATATTTTCGTCATTGTTCCGGAGTTATCAAAAAAGGAATGTATTGAAATCCTATCCAACAACTCGAATGATTCAAGGATACAAGGCAATTGTCAAATCTTTCATTTTAGTTTTAGTTTCGTTCAAACTCTTTCATTTAGTTTGACCTGTCAAATTATGAGAGGAGCACAAACTTGTACTCATTCAATGACATTTTATTTCTAACATTTCTTTTACTTCATTCTATTCAATTCGAAAGTATTCTTTGAGATGTATGTTATAAATGTAATCATGCAGATGTCTACAACCTACCTACCTTAGTCTTAGCTGGTGGTGGTGTACCCCATTTAGGTATGTTCTCTACATTCAACGCTATCCATTGGAAGGCGGTGGTGGGTAAGAGAGTCTTGGGATTTTGGGATTGATTTCGTCGCAGTTTGGATTGGCGCTTTGTCTTCGGAGTCTGAACCGCCCTGAGACTGACCGGTAGGGAAGCACTGCGAACTTCAATATTAATACTATCATCCTCTTCCGATTGATCATTTCTTTATTTCTTTGTTGGTTTTTTTTCCTATTATAAGAGAAGAGTGTATAGAACCATTCGCCGAAATCCCAACACTCCCTTGACCCACCATCAGCCAGACGTTCGACTGAAAATTTCTTTTCAATACCGTGCACCTCCAAGGTCGAACGGATAAGGTGTCCGTTGTCTTTAAAATCAATTCGCGACATTATAGGCCGAACTTTCAATTTTTTCAGGCTGACCGATTCGGGACGCAATATATGCAACATTTTATAATACTCGACACCCGACTTCAACTGTTCGATACGATCTATTGAGTGTCCATTAGACATCTGCATTTGTGTCAAAAAACACACATTCAAATGTACAATGCTCAAAATGAGTTAAAAGAATTTGAAAGCAAAGCCAACCCGGTGTGAGAGATTCGGTCCTCTTACTCTTACTCATTTGCACAACTAATAGGAAAAAGGAAACGAATAGAATAAATTGAGACTGTTGAAAACAGAGACGATTCATTCGAATGATTCGAGTTGGTAATGTTTAAGTTTTAATTTAATTTGTTTTTATATTAACAATTGTTTGGTCATTGAGCGTTTTCAATGCCATAAATAAAAAATCAGAATTTAATTAATTTCAACGTTATAAACTTTATTCAGGCCGCATATGAAAATAGGATTTATGCACAATATTTGAAATCCAATTTAGGATGCGAGTGCAGTAAGAAGACGAAGGAGAGTGGCGCCACCTTCCAGAATAGGCTGAGCGGATGCTCGCTAACTTTAAACGCCGAAGTAGCAAAGCCGAGCAGACGAAAAAGAATCGTCTGGCGACTAACAAACATCAGTTACTAATTAATTGTTGTGTATAAATTAGTTGCTTGCTGCTTGACCCGACATTCTCCCCCAGTTGGGGCTTCTACTCCAACTTCATCCTTAAGGGGCAAAAGGCACAGCTTAGTCACTGCTCGCTTGGTAATTCCAGATGAGGTTTTTATCACCGCCTCTCGAAAGATACCATCCCGACCAGGGATTAACTCATATTCTCGCAAGCGGCCATTTCATCGGAGTAGATTCTCGTCTTTACTAGCACCATATCGTACGGGGCCAAGGCAGGACCGGAGGCGCGCCATTTGGAGCGCTGCTGGAGAAGGCTTAGGTACTCCTCCTTCCATCGGGACCAGAAAGACTGCTGCAGGAAAGACACGCGCTGCCAGCTGTCCAACCGGTTGAAGTTCAGCTTTGTGACATCAGGCTCGATAAAGCTGACTGACGGACCACCAGTTAAAAAATGAGCCGGGGTCAGAACATCAAGGTCTGCAGGATTTTCTGAAAGAGACAATAAGGGTCGTGAATTTATAACAGCCCCAATATGGCACAGAAGCGTTTCGCAGCTCCTCGAATCCCAGAACTGCAGATCCGACAGCTCGGTAAAAATGGTGCTTTGCGGTTTTAACAGCCGCTTCCCACAGACCACCGAAATGCGGAGATCGAGGAGGAATAAAATGCCATTCGATGGACTCCATAGAGCAAAACTCCAGCAGTGCCCGTTGATGCTCTTCGCTTAGAAATAATCGGCGCAGCTCCTTTAGCTCGTTTTTGGCTCCAACAAAGTTGGTTGCGTTGTCAGGGTGCATATAAAACGCTTCAAAGCCTGCAAAAAAGACATTGTGGACAGATCCCTTACAAGCTCCAGGTGGACGGCTTTGGTAGCAAAACAAATGAAAATGCTAATGTAACATTTTACTGGAGCCTTATTACGCACTTCCGGCTTATAATAGAACGGTCCACAAAATTCCACACCAGTGACTCCAAAGACCTGGGAGCCGCTAACTCTTTGCTCCGGAAGATCAGCCATAATGTGCTCCAGCAACCGAGGCATAGTCCGGAAGCATCGGATGCATTTGTGTATTGCCTTCGTCACGGTTTTTCTCCCCCCAATTGGCCAATATTGGGACCGAATAATTGGCAACAGTGCGCGAGGTCCCGTATGTAAATTTCGCTCATGGAAGTCAACAATTATAGCCTGCGTAACTGGATGGCTTCTTGGAAGTATAATTGGATGCTGACTATTAAAATCCAACGACGAATTTTTCAGCCGACCGTCTACGCGCAACAGTCCAAATTTATCCAAGAAGGGAGAGGATGAGGCAAGGGCACTGGATACCGCTATCTCCTTTCCATTTTGAAGAGCCTTTATGTCCTCCCAAAAATGCACACGCTGCACTAGCCGCAGCAACAGCTGTGTTCCAGATTTTATATGGCTAGCCGTAACACCGTTGTGGTGAATTCGTTGAGAAAACTTGTATACGTAAGCGAATACCCTCTGCAGTGCTGAAAACCGCTTACCGTATTTAGAAACCGCTGTTATATCCACGTACGGAGACTGAATGAGCAGGACTCTTGCACGTAACTCCAGGGTTGATCTCTCAGATGGGACCGCGGTTGGCCACGCCTCTTGGGATCAAATGAGAAACGGAGGACCGTAAGACCAAAGCTTATTCTCAACCAATTCATTGGGAAGAGCACCACGCGACAGGATATCTGCTGGGTTCAAAGAAGTGGAAACATACCGCCACTCCATTTTTCTAGTTAGCTTCTGAATGGTCGAAACTCGATTGGCGACGAAAACATTAAACCGAGAGGGTTCTTCTCGAATCCAAGACAGAGCCACAGCAGAATCGCACCAGCAAAAATACCTTCCAACGTAGACCTTCAACTGCTCTACTTCCGACATAAGTCGAGCCAACAACTCGGCTCCCGATAACTCCAGCTGCGGCACCGTAACAGTCTTTAACGGCGCAACTCGGGACTTCGAACAGAGTAAATAGCTTGCAGATCCTGCGCTCTTGGATACGACATAAACGCATGCTCCATACGCCTGAATGCTGGCGTCACAGAATCCATGGACCTCCACCTCGGATTTCGATGTTAGCACCCATCTAGGGAATTCGGCGCGCTGCGTACTAACAAAGCTGCTACAAATCATATTCCAGTCGCAGTGAAGAGCTTGAGGAAGACTTTCATCCCAGGACAACTTCTCATTGGAGCACCACTTCCTTAACCGAGAAAATGGCCTTTGGCAAGGATCGCGGATGTTTGCTGCATTATGCTAATAGCTTCATCTATAGAGTCGCCTCCGGAAAGCAGATCATCCACATAAAAGTCGCGACGCAGAATTTCGGCCCCCTTTGGAAACATTATTTGCTCATCATCTGCCAACTGATGCATTGTCCGAACTGCTAAAAATGAGAAGGGCTTTGTTCCATAGGTGACCGTTTCCAGCTTAAACACCTGTAACTCATCCTGGGTGGAATCCCGCCAAAGAATACACTGAAGATAGCTGTCCTCAGGAAAACCCCTGACGCAACGATACATTTTACAAATATCTCCAGTAATGGCCACCCGATGGCATCGGAACCTTAACAGAATATGCAGTAACTTTGGCTGAATAACTGGGCCAGACATCAACACGTCATTCAATGAATATCCAGAAGTTTTGACCGCAGATCCATCAAAGACAACCCTGAGCTTGGTTGTTGAACTGTCCTCCTTTAAAACACAATGGTGTGGAAGAAAGTATTGACCAGTGACGCTCGCATCAGAAGGGACTGGAGACATGTGACCCAACTGCAGATACTCCTTTATGAAGGCAGCATATTGCTCCTTCAATTGAGGACGGCGACCGAGCTTCCTTTCGAGGGAAAGAAATCGTCGAACGGCTTGGGGGTAAGACTCTCCCAGCAACTTAGAACACACGACCCATACAAGTCGAGTTTTCTGCAGCAATGGCAGGCCGGCTGAGAGCTTAATTTGCCCAACACACAACAGCTCATAAAACAGACTGGCTCCGATAAGAAGGTCGATGCGCTGCGGGCGGAAAAATTCAGGATCAGCCAAAGAAAGATTGCCAGGAATATTCCAACTGGAGACATCCAAACTGAAGCTAGGCTGCAGGTCCGTGATATTGGCGGCGATGACAGCGTTAACCAGGGCAGAGTATTCGGAACAGTGGGAACGTAGGAGAACATCAACAGCGAATCCATCTGTCGCAAAGCCGGTATCCCCAATACCAGACACCGCCATGAATGATTTGTACCTCCGGAGCTGCAGCTGATTTGCCAGCCTGGAAGTGATCACGTGCACCTGAGATCTCGAATCCAACAGAGCTCGGCATGGAACAAGGGATCCAGCGCGCCTACGAACCAAAATGTTCGCTGTAGCAAGCAACGATATATCGCCGCTGCGACCTTGAGCAACTAGTGCATTAGCAGTGGACGGCGAAAAGGCTACAGGCTCGGCGACCTCGGCTATGGCTGACGTGGGAGGACCAACCAAAGGCTGGCCGCTAGATGCCTGCGGCTCCAGGAAATGCAGCAGGCTGTGATGCCTCCTTCCACAACTGCGACAATTAGCAGCGAGGCACTCACGCATGTGATGGCCCGTTTGCAGACACTTCCGACAAAGACCGAGTCGCCTGGCCTCATCAAGGCGAATCTCAGGGCGCATTGATAGAAATCAGGGGCATGCAGGCATTATATGGGACCATCCCCCGCATAGCGCACAGGAAGAAGGAAGCGAATTAGTGACAATAAAGGATGATCTACTATTATTTGCACCAAAAATTCGGCCATCGACTCCCAAGTAGGGATGGCGTCTGAACCTGAGGAGTTTTGACTCTCCTCCCACTTGGCCTGGGTAGCTGGGTCCAACCTTTGAAGCAGAACTTGGACGATGATGCAGCTGGCGATCTGAACTGATGTACCCCAATTCTGTAAGGCTCGCATATGGGCATTGAATTTGTCCGAAAGACATCGAAGAGCTGCTATTGAGCCACTTTCCGACAGACTGAGACCCAGAATCTCGTTCACGTGTGCCTGAAATATTAAGCGACGGTTATTAAATCGTTTCTCCAATAAATTCAGCGCAACATCATAGTTCTCGTCGGAGACTTCCAAGGAACGAACTGCTTCGAAAGCGGACTCCCGAAGGCAAGATCGCAACCTTTGCAACTTTTCCACCTTACTAATATGAGGATTCCTGCCGACGATGGTAGAGAAGATCGAGTAAAATTCAGCCCATTCCGAGTATCCACCGCTGAACGTAGGGAGCGGCAAAGGAGGCAGCACTTGAAAACTTTGACCTAACCCTGGGTCAGTCTGCATGGTGGACATTCCGTTGGAGTGGGCAGCAATTCGAGATGAGCGAAGGGTCGTCTCGTGCTCAATTTCTGCCTGCATCGTCGAGCTCATCTACGAGCTCCGAAACAGTCCATCCAAGGTCACTGCTGATCTGCAAAATGTCCAAATCCTCAAGCTCCCCGTGGATGGCCTTGAAGTCGCTGAACATGGTGGCTATCTGACCATGTCGGACGTGTAGCATGGCATCACCTTGGAAATAGGCTGAAGAGCTCCTTGGATCCTCTGTAAGTCCTGGAGAATACCCAGGGCCTTGCACTTTAAAATAGCACTCCGAGTTGGAGTGGGTGCTCTTGTGACGGCGCCGCTGGAATTCATGATTTGTTATATTGAGTTCCGAACAAACCGCAATAAATTTTATTTGCTCGCGGCGAACACGATCTGTCCCACTGTGCGCTCAGAAACGTAGCGGAATTGTGGAATGTATGGTATATATATCTATGTGAAGCCATGTGCGAGCGAATGCACTTGCGTTGTCGATCGTATGTTTGTATGAAGTCTATGCGCGGGCGAATGCACTTGCGTTGTGGATCGTAAATATGTATGTGTGCTAACGATTATGTTTATGCCTGTATGTATGTATAATACAATAATATATTATAATTTGTTTATTATTGTAAACAAACTTATTATCCACGTATTATAATTTTTCACATAACACTGTTTACAAAATTGTTTTGTTTTTGTGCTAGTAATTTGTTTATGTGTATATAAATATATTAACGATCACGTCGGGGTTCACCAATGTTTGGTCATTGAGCGTTTTCAATGCCGTAAATAAAAAATCAGAATTTAATTAACTTCAACGTTATAAACTTTATTCAGGCCGCATATGAAATTAGGATTTATGCACAATATTTGAAATCCAATTTAGGATGCGAGCGCAGTAAGAAGACGAACGAGAGTGGCGCCAACCTTCCAGAATAGGCTGAGCGGATTCTCGCTAATTTTAAACGCCGAAGTAGCAAAGCCGGGCGGCCGAAAAAGAATCGGCTTGCAACCAACAAACATCCGTTACTAATTAATTATTATGCTTAAATTAGTTGCTTGCTGCTTGACCTGACAAAAATAATTTACAACTCATTTAAGGTTGTAGTCTCATGTGTGAGGTTGAAAAAATCAATTTTTTTTTTTTTTATATTTTGATAGTATTTTTTATTATGAATGTACTGTTAAAGTTTCAAATAAAAATATCAAATAATGACAGAGATACAGCCCATAATCGAGAGCGCGCCTACACCGAAAAGTATGAGTTTCTCGGTAGCGTCTAAACTTTAAACGCGTTTTTCTCGAAACGACATTTTTGTGTGCGGCGCAGGTGATTCACAAAATTCTATGGTACCGATCTAGCTGAAATTTGGATATGTTGTTCCAAAAAGTAACACCTCTGTCCCGTACTAGAATCATTTATTTTTAATGATTAGTTTTTTTTTTATCATTAATTTAAGATAAATTTTTTTAATTTTTTTTAATTTTTTGTTTTGTGAGTTCGCCATTTTGTTGTTTATTGATGAAAATATTTCATTCTAGTACGGGACAGAGCCATTAGCTTACAAAACAATAATCTATTCTAATTTTTTGTTTCGGATGACTCTAGCAGTCGAAATCACCTGCGCCAGGGACCTATCTTTTTTTTTTATATGCATACTTTGGCATGCTAGAAAGTGTATTAAACTACACAAGAATAAATTAAACAAAATATTTTCAAATAGTTTATGATGCTTATAAAAACATATTTGAAAATTGAAACGATCGCATTATTTTTTATTACAAAAAAAATTTTTTGAAATAACCTCTAAAAAGTAGGCCGGCACATGAGACTACATCCTTAAATTCGAATGCAAAAACATTATTTTGTTAATATTTTCTGAATTAGTGGCTATTTGACAACGCTTTTCTGTAATTAGATTTCTTGCGTTTGAAAATGTACGTTCTGACGCCGCGCTGCTCGTTGGAATGCAAAATATTTTGCAGCTTTTTTTGTGCAATAGCGGAAAAAATTGGTTATTCATATGCCACCAAGCTAAAGCATTAAAATCAATGGTGCTACATTAATGTTACATTAATATTAAAATATCCAGAAATTTCTTGATCCACCTTGTCTTGTATTGTCTCAACATGGGGGACATCGAAAAAATCAGCGAATTCATCGTCTACTAACTGGGTTTCATTATTTTTGATGTCAAAGTTTTCTTGTAGAAATTGATTCATAATAATTTTGCGGTTTTTATTATGGTCTCTTTCTCAGTTTGCGAGAATTGAATCAGTTTGTGACCCACCGAGTGACCCACCGGCGCTGTGGGACAGTCCCTTAACAACTTGTGAAGGATTCTTGCAGAGGCGGAATAATCAGAAGCCGTCTTGTATTTAATAATAAACTAATTTACACACAACGTAAAAACAAAACTTAGAAAAACGAGGTCTACAAATACATACAGATTCGTCGGCTTCTTTTTCTATATGGTTTTCCATATTTTCGTCATTGTTCCGGAGTTGTCAAAAAAGGGAATGTATTGAAATCCTATCCAACAACTCGAATGATTTAAGTATACAAAGCATCTGTCAAATCCTTCATTTTACTTTTAGTTTCGTTCATTCTCTTTCATTTAGTTTGACCTGTCAAATTATGAGAGGAACACAAACTTGTACTCATTCAATGACTTTTCATTTCTAGCATTCCTTTCACTTCATTCTATTCAATTCGAAAGTATTCTTTGAGATGTATGTTATGAATGAAATCATGCAGATGTCTAATTCAGATACAGAATCTTCAACTATATTGTCTTTAATAAGTTTATCTACTTGGTTCTTTATTTCGTCTTGATGACTGTGCGGTATTCTGTAGTATTTAATGTACACTGGTTCTTTATCTTTAAGTCTTAAATGTTTTTTGTAAAAATTATTAGTTGTGATTGATTCGGTTTCGAGTCCGAATATATCACTATATTTAGAACATATGTCGTTGAGCTCTAATTCGAATGGCTTAGGAAAGTTTTTCTTTAATTTGGATATGACTTCATCTGTTCTAAAACATTTGCTTGGTTGAATTATCTCGTAACTCGAAAGCGGTTCATACTGTATGTTATTTATATCTATTATTTGGTCGGTACTGGTTGTATTCAGTAAACGTACAAATGTATTATTGGATGTTGCTACTGTATTCGCAACATAAATACCGGATACTATTTCTTGATTTGGAATTAAGATATTATCTACTCGTAAGTTTATATCTAATTTACGGATAAATTCAGATCTTGCTGGTAATAGAACTGAACTTTATTGGAACGTTTATTGGGTATTTTAAGTTATTTGGTCTTATTATGAACCAATCATTGGCTGGTTCACAATCTAATTTGCAACTAAACGTTTTTATAAAGTCAACTCCTATAATTCCGTCGCATGGTATTGCGAAATTTTTTGAAGCTAAATGGAAATTGTGCGAATTGAATATTTGTCAGTCTGCAATTCAATTCGAACTGAACAATTACTCCTTGTCCAATGCCTTGTATATCTATTGTTCTATCTTGCTCGATGGTTTCAAAAGCATCTGAATTATCTTTTAGTAATGAAATGCCTGCTCCTGTGAGATTATTATTTGTGGCGGAGTTTTTGAATACTACAAACATGTTAAGACCTCAGTTTACTGTGTGTACTTTTTTATTTAATTTAGTGTACCTAAAGGTGCCTGGTATTTATCCGAACTACCCTGAGTGACCCGTACATTAGAGGAGTTATTATTTTGGCCGCGGCTTTGATTACCGCTACTTCTATAACTTCCTCTTTACTGGCCTCTGCCTCTATTGTTATTATTACAACGACGATTACTGTTGTTTTGGGTATTTATTCTACGTTGACCACTGACCACTGAATTAGTATTAGATTGTCCTGTTGCATCTGTGCAACTATTGACAAACTTAGTCGTTGCTTGGTCTAGAGTGCTGAATGTTCCAGCCTCCAATTTTTTAATAATTGCTCTGTGCTGTATTTAGTGGATATTTCGGAGGATAGTCCATCGTCGATGTAGGCTCCTTTTGCTCCAACTTCTCTACCTCTTGTACATATTGATTGGCCGTTTTTGGCTTTTGCTGAAGGTTTATTAGGGTTGCAGTTATCCCTGATACTGACCTTTTATTTTACTTTTAAATTTACCAATTATGTCAACTGTGATTGATTGTGTGGTAATGAGCTTTCTTGTATGGCCTTTCAGTTTTGACTTGATTAAGTTAATGGCTGTTGTTTCATGTGTGCCTTTTAGTGAATCAATTAGATTCAATGCGTCTATGAAACTTGTCAGATTTTCTGCCTTTCCATCAAACTCTGGCAGCAGAGATGAGGCAATCTTTAGGTATTCTATCTGTGACATAGCCATTTTTACGAGTTTTTCAGATATTGATTCTGACTCAGATTCGGATACCTTGGGAAAATGTAATACCGCTGGTATCGTGAGATCCTGTAGATCTTCTTTCATCTGATATTCTAAATCGCTTGCGATTTCTAAATCGCTTACAGCTTCTGTATCTTCTGTGTTTATTGCTGGTGTGTTCAGTATCGAAGGTATTGTAATTTCTAGTAAGTATTTTGTCTTTATATTCTGAAGGTTATTTTTCAACCTCTGTAAAAATCTAGATACATACGACCAATGGTGAGAGTTTAACTTTTTTCTATTATCGTGTATCAATGAACGTGCTTGGTTGAAACAAGCAACTAGCGTTGTTGCGTGTTTATTCACTGTTACGCTGGATACGCTTCTATCATTTATACGACTTATCGAACTGTGTTTTAATATTAACTAATTTGGCGATCAAATTATTCCATTCCATTGCAATTCATAATGGAAAATAATGAAATAGTTCTTCGCCGTGTCTTTCGTTATATATATATTTTTTAAATGTTTTTCTTTCATCTATCTATGCAGTTTTAGCGTCGCTCCACCACCACAAACTTATTGGAGTTGACATCCTTTGTCATAGATGGCTTTAGTAAAGGATATCAAACCGATGTAATTTACACAGACTTCAGCAAAGCATTTGATTCAGTTAATCACTCACTCTTGTTGAGTAAACTGAATACGCTGGGTTTTACCTAGATGGAAGGACGCAAAGAGTCTTATTTAAAAACATACAGTCCCGTCTGGTCCGTGCTACATCTGGCGTCCCTCAAGGAAGCCATCTTGGCCCGCTATTACTCACGCTTTTTATTAATGACTTGCCCCCTGCTTTAACGAACTCTCTAGTTCTTATGTATGCAGATGATTTAAAGCTTTGTCTTCAGTACAAATCCATATCTGCCCAATGCAGTCTTCAGTCTGACCTTGATAACTTTCAAGAATGGTGTTTAGCTAATGATCTAATACTTAATGGATCAAAATGCAAGCATATGTCTTTTTATCGTTCTTGCCCTCTGCAAGCTACGTATTCCATTAATGGGATTGCCTTAGAAAAATTAACCCAGGTTAATGATATCGGCATCCTATTAGACATTAAACTTAAATTCTCCGACCATATTTCCTTAATGGTTAATAAGGCTAAAGGAGTCCTTGGTTTTATCAAAAGGTGGTCAAAAGAATCTAATAACCCCTACATAACCAAAACATTATTTATTTCCTTGGTCCGTCCTATACTAGAGTACGGTTTATGTGTCTAGAGTCCCCAATATGGAGTACATAAGGACCGCATAGAATCCGTACAAAAGAACTTTTTAATATTTGCACTTAGAGGTCTATACTATATCTAATATCTATATTTCCCGATTGTAAGCAAAATTATGCTTTCGTTGAGGAAAGAATTCATTTACATTCTCCAAATCATAGAGCAGCATTAAGGAAACTTGTGTGGCAAAATGCTAACATTTTTCCTATAACCCAAAGTGATACTTTTTACACAAAAAAGTATAAAGTATTCGGAGTGCGCGATCTAGATTTAAAAGAATTTTACATTGGATGTAAAAATAATCTTTTAAACATTATAAAATATGCACTTAGCGAATTAAGAGCTATAAAAGTGCGTCTATCAGTTCATGGAAAATATGTAAAACCAACTGAAGAAACTGATAAGATGCAAGAAGAATCAAAACATTTCTCAACAAACTATAAAGCAATTTACGTCAGCTCATATAACGACGTCGAATACATTTTAAATGACGATAACGAAATGTTAATTGCAAAAGCCGATGAATTCCAGGAGAGGGATTCTGGATGGGCTATTAAGCATTTTACATTTTATGAAATACAAATATTAAAGCTAGAGCACCTTCCTGGTTCAGGATATGTTGAAGCACCTAAGAGCATAAGAAAAAGAAATGCTCTCATAAATGTTAAAAATAATGACATTTATTGTTTTAAGGGGTGCATTTTGGCTCACATAGCATATATGAACCAAATACAAATCAATTTTAATACATCAGCGCAAAAAAAATCAGCTCGCGAAAAACTGCCCAGAACTTCATTTTATGGAATTTTGGATATTAGCCAACCCATTATAAAATATGATCAAAAAAGATTAAACTTTTCGGGAATAGAGTTTCCCATTACAAAGGATGTAATAAAGCTGTTTGAGAAAAATAACTCAAATTACAGCATAAATGTATATGAAATTTATAACGGTCGCATAGAAGGTCCTACAATTAGGACTAAGGAAGTTAAAAGCAATTATATTGATATACTGGGTATAGAAAATCCTAAAGAAAATTGTTTGCATTATGCGTACATTACAAGCATAAAAACATTGTGTAAATCACAAGTGAACAACTCAAATTCAACACTAAAACCAAATTTGAAAATTTTTCAAAAAAACTGGCACCACCCGTGGTAATTTATGCGGACATTGAGGCAGTTTTGGAACATTACCAAACAGCCTCAAATAATCCAAACGAATCCTATACCAAGCCTGTGCAGAAACATACAGCATGTGCTGTTTCGTTTTATGTTGCCCATAAACACAACCCTCAGCTGAATAAATTATGGACCTATGAAGGTAATTAAATTATTTTAAAATAAATGAAAAGTTTAAAAGTTAATACATTTTTCCTTTTTACAAATTACAGGACATGACTGTATGAAGGTTTTTGTTAAAACTTTGGAAGAGGATACAATGGCCTTATATAGCAAATACTGGAAGGGATCAAAAAAACCTATATATAACTTTGACATCTGCGATGAGGACTACCAGGAGCATGGGAACTGCTATGCGTGTGAAGAGGCCATCAGTACGGAGGAACGCTTACAATATTTTAACCAGTTCACGGTCAAATACCAAGGCCCTATCCATAGAAGTTGTAAAGATAGTTTTAAGTTAAAAGCTTATTTCCCTGTAGTTTTTTATAATTTATCAAGATACGATATCCACCACTTTATTAATGCTCTCGAGGGTAAATTTAAGCCAGTACCCTCAACTAAAGAGTTATACATTGCTCTAAACCAGACAATTTTTGAAAAGGATAAAACTAATTATACTATAAAGTATATAGATTCCAATAGGTTTTAAAATTCTAGTTTAGAAAAAATTAGCTTCCAATATGAAAGAAAAATACTTCAAAATATTAAAATCAAAATTTAGTGAAGAGAAGTCTAGTCAAATAAGAAGGAAAGGAGTATTTTCTTATGATTATTTGGATAGTTTTGAAAAATTCAATGAAACCGAACTTCCTCCTAGGGAATATTTTTATAATTCATTGAAAGACGAAGAGTGTAGTATTAGCGAATACAATTTCGCTAAAGTAATTTGGAGTTCGTTTCAGTGCAGAACTCTAAAAGACTATATGAAATTGTATTTGGAGAGTGACGTACTAATTTTAGCAGACGTTTTTGAAAACTTCCGTAATATATGCTCAAAAATTTATAAATTAGACCCTGTTAATTATGTTTCAACCCCATCTATTTCATGGGATGCTATGCTGAAGTATACTAAAGTAGAATTAGATTTAATAAGTGACCCCAACATATACAATTTTGTTAAAAGAGGTATACGGGGCGGTCTGACTCAATGTACTCAAAGAATTTCAAAAGCAAATAATGAGTACATGAGAAATTATGATAAAACAAAACCAAAAAATTATTTGTCGTATATTGACGCAAATAATTTATATGGTTGGGCTATGAGCCAAAAACTCCCATTTTCAAATTTTCAATTTTTAAGCGAAAATGAAACCAATTTATTTGATGTAGAAAATGCTGATTCCTCAGGAGACACAGGATATATTTTAGAAGTAGATTTAGAATATCCTGATGAAATTCATGACAAACATAACGGTCTACCATTTTGTCCTGAAAACAAGGTTCCCCCAGGAGGAAAACAGCCAAAATTAATAGCTGATTTAAATTCTAAAGAGTTTTATATTATTCATTTAAAACAGCTTCAATTGTGTCTTAAACAGGGATTAAAATTAAAGAAAATTCATAGAATTTTATCTTTTAATCAGTCATACTGATTAAAGCCCTATATAGATTTAAATACCCAACATAGAAAAATAGCAAAAAATGAATTTGAAAACAATTTTTATAAATTAATAAATAATGCCGTATACGGCAAAACCATGGAAAATGTAGAAAAGCGTCGAGAAATAACACTAGTAACTCGTTATGAATCGGCGCAAAACTCTCCAGGGCTTAGACAACTAGTTGCAAGGAATAATTTTCATAGTTTAGAAATTTTTGGAGAAAATTTAGCTGCAATTGAGACTACAAAGACTTCAATTTTGTATGATAAGCCTATTTATATTGAATTTACTGTTCTCGATTTGTCCAAATGGCTAATGTATGATTACTATTATAACTTTTTATTAGTAGAGTGTCCCTCAGCAAAAATATTATATATGGATACAGACTCTTTTATAGTTTCCTGTGAAGAGGATATATACAAAATAATAAAAAAAAATTCTAGCCGTTTTGACACATCAAATTATGAGACAGGAAACCGATTCAACATTATTCAAGCTAACAACAAAGAATTGGGCTTATTCAAAGATGAAAATGCTGGAAAAATTATGACCTCTTTCGCGGGTCTAAAAGCTAAAGCATATTCATTTTTAGTAGAAAACAATGACGAATGTGTCATTTAGAAAAACTGTGTCATTTAGATTATATTGAATGTATTAGACATAAGAAAACGTACTATGGAGAACAAAGATGTATAAGAAGTAGGGGCCATCAGTTATATACTGATGTAGTTAATAAAGTAAGTCTTAGCCCTAGAGATGATAAAAGATATGTATTAGTTGATAATATTAATACTTTAGCATATGGGCATTATAAATTAAGATCTTTATTAAATACAAATGGATAATGTCAATAATATTGTATGTATTTTAAAAAATATTAAATAAAAAAAAAAAATAAAAAAAAAAAAATAAATAAAAAAATAAAAAAAAAAATAAAAATAAAAAATAAAAAAAATAAAAATAAATATATATAAATAATAATAAAAATTAAAAATGTATATATGTATGTATAATTTGTATAAATAAATTCCAATTTGTAAAATTTTATTTTAATAAATCTGTTTTATTTCTCCATGAGTTATGTGTTTCATCAAAACCTAACCATTTTACAAAAATTTGGTCTTTTTTTCTTTTTATTACTTTTTCAACTAGGAATGCACTTTTGTCTTTAACTTTTTGAATTTCAGCTTCATAAAATGTACCTTTTATAGGGTCACCCTTATAATCAATGAGCTCGTAAGTAACTGGGAATGTAGTCTTAATTTTTGAAATTGTAAATATTTCAGTTGTCCAGTTAGGTTCATATCCTTTAACAAATACACCCTTGTATTTGCTTATTCTAACATGGTCTCCTACTACATATTTAAACCTTGGAAATACCTTAACAATATTATAACATGTTTTCAAAATAAACTCTTCATTCTGTTTACAAACATTGATTGGCCTCATTTTTATAGTTCTGTGGTAAGAATGGTTGTAGTCTTCTACAGTGAATTCAAATGGGTAATACATCGATAATTTCCATTAAAACTAAACATTTTCCACATCCTATTTTTTAAAGTTCTGTTAAATCGTTCACAAATCGAAGCCTTAAGGTGTGTAAATGTATGATAATGATTTATATTATTTTTCTTTATAAGTTATTTAAAAAGTTGATTAAAAAATTCTTTTCCTTGATCGGAATGTATATTTTTTGGCTTGTATTTGGAATCTTTCAATATAGATTTCATAACAGTTGCCAAATCCATTGCCGATTTTGATTTTACAGGCTTAGCAAAAGCATATTTTGAAAATGTATCAATAACACAGTGCGACAAAAAAAGAAAAGTTGGAGGAACTTTTGAAGAGACCTAGTAGGAATTGTTCATTAGGTCGAGTATAGTCTAAAACCATGTTTGAAATTTTTCCTACACCCTCAAATCTTGATTTATTGCGAAAAAACGGTTTTTCGAAAGTGTTTTGCTCTTAAAAATTCTGAACGCGCAATTTTAGGCCGATTTTCAAGTTTTTTATGTTTTTCAATAGTTAAATGTGGTAGCTTTTGAAAAAAAATACATCTTCAATTTATTTAAACAGAAAGGACACAAATTTTACAGAAGAAGCTGACTTGTTTGAAGGTTCGGCACGTTTGTGGAACTTTGACGCCATTTTTTCGGTACAACTTCCAAGAGAGTGTATCATTCTTAACACATATTAATATTGTCTCATTAATCCTGATAAAACAACACAATTTAATTTCGAAATTATGAAAATTGTTGAAGTTATTACGCTTTTCCCAAACAAGTCAATTCAAATTCGAGCGCACGTAACAGTATGTAAGTACCAGTATGTAAGTTAACAGAAAGATAGAAACTCAATGGAAGATTATTCTTGTCAGTCTTATTTTTATTGATTTCATAGCTTTTATCAATGTTTAAAATGCTAAAAATGAAAAAAAAGCTATGAAATCAATAAAATAGACTGACAAGAATAATCTTCCATTGAGTTTCTATCTTTCTGTTAACTTACATACTGGTACTTACATACTGTTTACGGTGCGCTCGAATTTGATTGACTTGTTTTGGAAAAGCGTAATAACTTCAACAATTTTCATAATTTTGAAATGAAATTGGTGTTGTTTTATTCAGGATTAATGAGACAATATTAATATGTGTTAAGAATGATACCATTTCTTGAAGTTGTACCGAAAAATGGCGTCAAAGTTCGACAAACGTGACAAAAATTCAAAAAGTCAGTTTCTTTTGTAAAATTTGTGTCCTTTCTGTTTAAATAAATTGAAGATGTATTTTTTTTCAAAAGCTACCACATTTAACTATTGAAAAACATAAAAAACTTGAAAATCGGCCCAAAATTGCGCGTTCAGGAATTTTTAAGAGCAAAACACTTTCGAAAAACCGTTTTTTCGCAATACATCAAGATTTGAGGGTGTAGGAAAAATTTCAAACATGGTTTTATACTATACTCGACCTAATGAACAATTCCTACTAGGTCTCTTCAAAAGTTCCAAACCACTGTCGCACTGTGTAACCGTTAGTAAATATTTATATCCATTATTCTGATTGGAATATGGGATCATTTCAACCAAATCAATTTGCCAAGTATCATGCAACCCTTTTTGAACAAACTTTCGACGTAAAAAATTTTTTCTACAAGTTTTATGTATTTCATCAACAACTTGTTGCTTACTCATTTTTATTTAAAAAAAAAACTTTTTTTTTATTGTTAATGTCAGAGGTCTTAGAGATTAATGATTTCTTATAATGAATTACATCTTCTTTTATTTCTTTTGTCATTTTTTAGATTTTTTTAGAAACATAAACGTGTTAAATCTATTTGAACATTTTTATCATAGTTATCATCTAAATCGGATAATTGAATATCGAATTTTTGTAAAGAGACACACTTCGGAATGATATGATTATAGTACAGATAGGATATTTGCTGTTTTAATATAATGTTCCAACATAAAAATGTAGTTAAAAATATAGCTAGGCGAATTAATGATCTCCAAGTGTCACTATCTATTTCAATTTTATTACCGACTTGATTTAGTATCAGAACATATTGTTTATCTGATTTTCTAAATCTAAAATTACATTTAATAGTTGATAAAATAGGGTGATCCAAAATTGTATCAGACAATTGTAAGTAAGCAGTTGCATCCATTCTTCTTTATCAAATCCAATATAATTGTTTTTGTTCTGCTGCATCCAAATCATTGGAGTAAATTTTCTAGATGTCGAAAATCCAAATTTTATTTTCAAATTTTGAGCCCCAAAATATTCAAAACCAAATATAACTTCATGGTTCTGTGTTTTTCTTATGGCTCTATCTCTTTTAGCTTGGAGTGTATCCATTGAATCTTAATGTTATTAACAAACTGAAATTAGTTACTAAAATGTGTGGTTTATAAAGGGCTTAGTATGCCGTATATACATATATATATATATTATACATTATGTATTACATAATGAAATGAAATATATATCCATATATACAAACTCCTAAGATATGAGGGCAACTTTTATATTATATATTACATAATGCATGTATTATATAATAAAATGAATGGTATATAAAGACCTAAAATGTAGACACCAAAGTCAGTTTACATTTAAAACTCATTCTAAAATGACTAAATTTGATAGATCAAATTCCGTTATAGTAGATTTTCAATATGTTGTTGGAAATAACAATCAAATATTTGTTAAGGAATTGGCCTTCATGCCTGGAGGAACTGTAATACCAAACTTCTTTCACTTCAAACCTCCATACAACATTAAGGAGTTGAATTATGATATATTACAACAACATAATATTCATCGAAAAAACATTAACGGATTGGACTGGATGGAAGGAGAAATACCCTATAACTGCTTAAGCGATGTACTTTCTCCACTTAATAAGTTTTCCAATATAATTGTACGTGGCGAAGTAAAAAAGGAATTTTTATCCAAGTTTCTATCGAATAAAATTTTGGATATAGATATAGGAAAGAGCCTGACGTGTTATCCTAATTTTTTTACCAACTGTAAAATTCACAAAAAACTTAAGCTTAGATGTGCTCTAAATAATTTATTTAAGCTTTTTGTAATTTTAGAAAACTGTAATTACGATATATACTATAACGGAGAATCATATGTATAAATTACTTTAATAAACAGTATTATTTTAGTACTTTAATTGAGTAGTTGTTTTAGCAAAATGGATCGCATCTTTGGAACAGATCCTCGTAAAAAGGATACAGTCAACTTATATACTGCAACTATTGTGGTTCTGATACTCTTTTTGAAAAAGACTGTGCTAAAAAACGGGACCAGGAAAAAAAGCATTAGAAAAATTTATTTTTGATAATTAGCATTGAATAAACAAAAAAAAACTTTTATCAAAATGTTTACACAGTTTGTTCATCCTTTTACGATGCTTATTTGTGGCTCCTCAGGATCGGGTAAAACAAATTTAATAAATGGAAGGAAGGACTTAATAAGTTTTTAATAGATAGAATAATATGGTGTTACGGTGAAGAGCAAGCGAAACCAAATTTTACCAATATTGAATATTACCATGGGGTACCTGACTCCATTGAAAATGAAAATAATGAACCTATACTTTTGGTATTAGATGATTTGATGATGGGACCATTAATAAAAATGTATGTGAACTTTTTACCAAAGGATCTCATCATCGAAATTTATCTGTAATTGTTGTAACACAAAATATATTTCATAAATCTACTCACACCCGAGACATATCACTAAATACGAAATACATTGTGGCATTTAAAAATCCTAGAGATAAATTACAATTGCCATGTTTAGCTAGACAGATATATCCTGAAAACCCTTAAGAACTTTTTAGAATATATAAAGAAGTCACGAATGAACCTCATGGTAATTTACTTATTGACTTTACGCAAGGAATACATGATCTTTTAAGATTATGAACAGCGGTTTTTAATCCATTATATTCAATTTGCTATTCAGATGAAAATGGTTTGCAAAAAGAGTTTAAGGCGATTGAAAGCGAACAAAATTTATTGTATGGCTCAAAAAAGCAAATAATAAACTTCGAAAGGCGATTATTTGCAATAGTGATAGCGAGTTAGTAAAACATTGTCGGAGATAGTGATAAATACTTTAAAAGGAAACATAAAATATCAAAAAATATCTTGAATCATTAAAAAAGTAATAAAATGTATTACGACATATTTCCAGCTCAAACAATATTGAAATTCTAAGAGAAGAGTCTTATTCAAAAAGGCGGATTTTTACCAATTTAATAAGTTCATTGCTTTCTGGGATTTTGGAAAAATTTGAATCATGATTAAAGTAAGCATCAGCTAAACAAAGTAACTTAATGCATCCAAATGCATACCATAAACTTTTAGTAAATG